>NW_025110384.1:90490-144193 GCF_011392965.1 Frieseomelitta varia
AATTCTATAGGGTCTTATCGTCCCATAAAAAAATTTTAACATTTTTATTAAAATTTTAAATTCATAAAATAAATATGAGACGGTATATATTTCATTAATCCTTTCATTCCAGATTTCATGTAAAAATCAATTTACTATGTTGTTGTTTCAAATGTTTGCCATTCCTCGTGTTCAAAAGGATTTAAAACAAAATGTGATTCTGCTTCTCTTTTTAATCAGAATATGCAGTTTCCTCCCTACAATTTACTACGGGGTTTGCGTTCTTCTTCCATTGTTGGTTTACAATCTTTTTAGACTCTAGGGACATATGCAAATTTATGCCTTCTTCCCTATTGTTCGCGTCAGCAGCTGCGCTACTCGTTAGCTTACTTATTAATTCTTTCTACCTTTTCTGCCTTTCACTGACAACTGATAAAATTGTGTGCGTGCGTACGTGCGTGCGTACATTTCGCAATTTAAATATTCTTATTGATAGATACATCACTTCGATAGACAAACACATTTTTAAAAAAACAAGATACATAAACCTTTATTTTTATAGACGCAGCATCTCAATTATTAATTTACGTTTGTGTTAATCCTCAATTATTTATACGTATTATGATTATTAAAAATAATCGCAAGTTGAAGTAAAGTAAATTAAATAAATTTATACATATATAAGATGGTCTAATGATCGGTGCATTGATGTGGTCACGAGGATATTCAATCGAGGACGATTGAAAATCAAACTGTGTGACATTTGTGACATTTGCCGCGACAATTTATAATTTTTCTCTTTGCAAATAGTTTAAAGTTTCTGAAATGAATAATGATCCTTGTAATTTCCACATGAACGACGAACGGAAAATCTGCATCTGTGTGAAATATTTTCTTGTGAAAGTGAAGAAATCGTAAACGTTTAAGGGAAATGCTTCCATCCTAGTGCAGCTTGGATGCTGTGCGACGTCGCGTCGTTTTATTATCGATTCTCCTGTCTGGCGCTCGTGCAAACCCTCTATTCTGCGTCTCCCCCTCTTTTGCCACGACCCCTCGCCCTCTACTCAGCCTTTGTACGGGTACGCGCAACCCCTTGCTGGTTTACGCGAAACACGGCGAGGGTACGTTCGTTCGAATGTGATATAAGTTTTTATTCAGTTGAACGAATATCAATATCCTATTACCAATTTCTTTCAGGTTTATACACCAAAAGTGAAATGGTCTGTCGTCGTACACGGATATTTTATGCATAGAAAACTTGAAGGTAGCAGCAATATTTAAAATTATATAAAATACTCGAAGTATAGTTGTAAATGACGTTCACAAAAATATGAATTTGTAATATCGTAAAGAAATCTTATTTTATTTCATTTTTTATCTTTTTTTTTTTAAGATTGCAGAAGAATTTGAATTGCCTTCAAAGTTAAATTGATTCGAAAGTGAAACATTTATAGAAATCATAAACTATGACCTTTTTTAAACTATTAACGAACCCGAGAAAAAAAGTAGTAGCAGCTAGATACTCGCCAGATTTAGACGCAACCCGGTTCTGTTATTTTTATATTTGTATTCGCGTAATCGCGTGATACGTTTTGCATATATAAAAGCGAAATAAGTTTTTCTCTTGCACGCAAATATGCTTGTTAACAGTCTGAAATCTCACCTTGTGGCGTGATAATTATGAGTGCTTAAAGGTTATCCACTTTTTGAGCACGTTGTATAATGATATGCATATGTCTATTTCATGGTAAGGAACTCGGCAATCACAGATTCACTCTTACTCCTTGTTACTCTCGAGACGTGACATCATCAATTATCATATGCAAAGTTAGGTCACCCAACGTCATTTTAGAACATCAACGATGAGAATTAAACGTTAATGATTACACGGAAGTAAAACATTCGCCATGTGACACACCACACAAGGAATAATTGGCAATTTGTTATTACGAATAAAATTTATTGCTTACAAAAAAATAATTAATGCACGCTAATTGGAAAACATTTATTAAATAAATTATTCTATATATGTGGAAGAAAAATAAACTTGTTGTAGAAAATTTTGAACTAAATGTAGGACAAATATAAAACTCATTTCTTAATGACTTGTCAATATAAATTTACGTTGCTCATTCCAATCGCATCATATTCATGAGTCACAGACTATGTAACCTTGTTTTGATACTCACACTAATCAAGGAAAACGGGCGTTTCATACATTTCGAGCCGACAACAGGGCTAAGCACGTCTAATCGAACGACAATTTTGAAAGAAACGCGGCGTCTCTTCTCGTCGATTCTTATTTTTTTTTCCTCTCTCCATTGCCATAAGACTTCGGTACACGTCAAACCGAATGTTTATCCGCAACTGGTTTATCAGTGTTGCGCGACAGAATCGATTGCGTCGCGCGATACAATTTTAAAGCTGACGTAATCACTGGTATGCCAGGATCGAGGCGTTATGTGGTTGTTGCACAGCATAGGTAGAAAACGACATGTCAGGTGTACGAGTGTACGCGCGTGTCTTATGTATCTTTGAACTCACGCCCGATTCCTATACGGGTTTTAATCGTTTCGAGGACGCGTTTTGCGGCTCGCGGCGCGGCCTTTAACGGAAAAGCGGAACAAATCGGTGAAGGGGCGCCATGCCGAATGCGCCTCGAACACGACAAATTGCTACCAAACACGTCGTCCGCGGTTACGTTTAAGGGAATCCTGTGCCTCACTAGCATCGCCCGGTTTATGTAGATTAAGTGCGTTGCACGATCCAGCGATTTAGACGCGGTACGGTTACGCGATCGACGCGACCGCCGGTGACAAGTGTTACGAGATGTTTGCTCGAACGCAACATCCTGTGACCAAAAACGCGGCACGCTCGGTTCATTCACTGTGCCGAGTGTCGCCGAACTCGTTCCTCTTGCGTAATAATTAATATTAATAACTCGTCGCCAACGATCAATTGCACGACACAGATTTCTGTTGAAATTTGAAGTTCGGTTTTTTTCAGGAATCGCGCAGAACACTGATCCGATCAGCGTTACACGAAACGCCGCTACTTATTCGAGTTGCCATTTTGCGATGTTAATCGGCGTGTTGCAAACCTAATACACGTCAATTCGATATACCGCTTTTTACCACGCTGTCGTGCGTTTTCTTTTTAGAAATTTCTGCAGGCGGCTGACTCTTTTCTTGTTTTTTTTTTTAATGTAACCATCGAAGAGTTTAGTGACACGGGGGGGAGAAAAGATGTAACGGAGGCCGCAGCGCAGCGTATCGCAAATTATTACATAATCGCGAATTGGCGTAACCAGCTGTTTCCAAGAATAGACACGATTCTAAAGTTACAATTTCAAATTTCGCCAAAAACGTCGGAACTTCTGCGCAACGTCGCGAAAACTCGTTAGAAATTTTATCAATAACCGTAGAAAGTAAAACGTGCTTTGTACGCCGTGCGCGACTCTTTTAACGAGTATCGCGTCGTGTTCGACAGATAATCGTCCAACTGTGGCCGACTTCCGGTGCGTCCTAATGCTTGTTAGCGTCTAAGGGCAAGGTAACAAAGGGACTGACAAATTTAATATTGCAACTCGAATCATCAGAGCGTGGCTCATTAGAGGTCGCCTCGGCGTGCCTTTAGCTTATACGACCCTCCATAGGAAGGAAGCCCCTCCAAAGCTTTGGAAGTGGGCAGATAATCACGGATGCTGTGTAGGTGCGTCTTGAACGAGACGGGGTCGAGGGCTTCTCCCATTTTTCCGAGTATTCATCGCCGGTAGACTCAAAGAACTTTGCCGGTCGGTGAACCCTACTCTCAATGGATCGTCCATTGACTTTCAATAAATCGAAACGATAGGTCACGGAGAAGTTGCCCTCGTTAAATTAGTTAAATAGCGGTTAATAATAAGTGCACAAACGCGATGAAAAACCTGTAACGAAGAGGTTTGCAGGTGCTTGCGTTTCAGCGCCGAGAGTTTGGTCAATATTTCGTGCGAGATACGTACGTACGCTACGAGTTAGAGCCCCGATACTTTCATCGGTATCTCGTTGAGTTTTGCAACTCGATATGCCTGCGCCTACGGCTCGTCAAGCCCGGGATTGCAAATAACCAGGGTAGAATTGATTTTTTTCATTGGCCTTCGCAAAGCTTTCCCTCTTTGTACACGTTTCTAAAATACTTTGAAGACCACGACCTTTGGAAACCGTGGTTTCTGTGTCGAAAACATCGCGTAGAGAAGAGGTTTCCAATTGGTAATTTCACGGTTTCAAAGGGAGAATCTCAAACGGAGTCGATCGGAATGCGCATACATACATGTAGAAAAAAATTAATCTTTTAGAAAAAAATATAGAAATTATGACTTTTATTGGAATATGAACATTTAAATAAATTATTTATATATAAAGTACCACTGAATCTTTTTTTTTTTTTAATAAAGTAAATTTATTACTAATGTCCTAAAATAAAAAATCATTTAATTTTTTTTATTTGAAATATTTGGGAAACTTCTACAACTTAGAAACAAGTGAGATGCTGGTGTATCATGGAAAGGATCTGTAAAGTAAAAATGATTGGGAACTATTGGCACAATGAGTCAAACATCAGGAGTGAAAAAGTTAAAAAGGTTTATTAAAATTAACACTTTCTTACTAACGCTTGTCAAAGATGAGCAAAAGATTAATATTTCATCGATCGTATTTGATTTTACAGCAGATTTCTATAAATTATAATTCCGCATGCGTGTTTCGAGGGAACAGGTTTGAATTTGTGTCTGTGCATATGCACAAAAAAAATTCTATTTTTCAAGGAAAACATTTTTTTTTATACAGTATTTATTGCAAACTTGATATTACTGTTTCTATATGAAATCGAAGCTCCTCATAATGGATGAAATTTCAGTTGTTATTTAACGACTTGTCGGTCGAGGTTAATGAAGTGTAAACTCGGCTGTTTGTTCGCGCAGTTAGATCTACTTGAGGATTTAAAAATTGTCTGTACAAGAACTATGTTTATATTGTCATCCGATTAGAACGATTAAGTCTGCAGACAACTATTGTTGCAAATATAAGAAAGTATTTGATTTATTTGTTTCTGAATATACAATATACAGAGTGAACCATAAGTAACAGTACAATCGGAATGATAAATGTATCGAATGATACGTAGTATCTTTTTGTACATACAATTTTGAAGGTAGAACTACACATGCCTTAAACATTACTGTTTATCAAAACGATTTGCCAAAAGAATAATAAAATTTTATTACAACTTTTTACAACTTGAGCAACATATATTTGGTAAACGCGTTAAGCACGTTAACTGGAAAAGAAGATATAGGCAATATTGTTGCATAAACATTCCGGGTGAACACGATGCAAATCGTTCTAATAATCACGATGCACGGCAGAACGTAAAGCGGGACATGGGTAACGAGGAGGACCTTGGCCCCCTACTCACGTATAACGATAAGTATTCGCGTAACGATAGATACTCGCATATTAGTATTAGTCATGCGCATAAAATTTAACAAACCATTCATTTTGCTTTGGCCGTTTGTGGAGAAAATGTACGCATCCGTATTGTTCGTACAAGGCTGCTTGCCAATAACGTAAAAATTGTTTTCAAACGTTTGCAATCATTTTAAGTGACGAGTTCTTTCTTTCTGAAAGTCTAATTTGCATCGTACGGTTTCATCGTGAATTTCGTTTCTGTGTGTTATTGGATATTACAAGCAACTGTAACGTTGAAAATATTCTTAAACTAGTGATCGATATCTGTTGGAAATATAGTGACAAATATAAAAAGTGTTAATACTGTGCATACAGCCATTTGAAGTAACGAGTCAAGTGATAATCACAGGACCCTCTTCATATTGGAAGTTCTGCGGAAGCGAGGAACAAATTGCGGATGCCAATTCGACCAAAGTGTTGCTCCATTTGAGGACCAACAGAGGGTCATTCGATTAAGGTTCCAAGTTGATCATCGAAGGTGAGCCCTCGGTCAATTCTCCGATTATACACCCATGGAACATCGTTATTTCATTGACGCTCGCCAATTTCCTAATTGACACACGATACGGATCTTTCTCCTGGTCCAATTTTTCCATCGTCTACGACGATTAAACGGTGATTAAATTGGCAATTTGCAATTGTCAACAGAGTTACAGCATACAACATCACAAATTGAATGGCGAGCTAAATTGTGACGTGACATTTGCGTGATGTACACTCGTTTGAAAATATTCGTATATCAGAGGACTTATTATAAAGACTTACATTATAAAAGAACCTTACAATAACAAACCCCTTATTTTTTTATCATTTTGAATCTAACGAGGAGATTTATTTCGATGTCCGACTTCAACCTCACGTACAATTTTTGAAAAACAGCTTTATCCCGAGTCAATGCAGTTTATACCAGACAGATTTCTCCTTGCTTTCTATTTCCTGTTAAAGTGTAACGATTTCGCACAGTCGTCGCACAACGTACAACAATGGTAGGCCACGACTATCTTGATTCACATAAATCGAGTACAAGATGCGGGATTAATTATGCACGGGTGCCTGACAACACGCTGCATTAAGTTAATCAGCATCTAAAAGACTTCCCAAGTCTTACGATTCAATATTATGTGCTGGGCTTTTCTCATCGCTTTGAGTCTAATGCCCCCGAACACCAAGGCCATTGTACAGTCTTCAACGTGAACATGTGCATGTCGGAGCGTCTCTTAATTCTACGATCATTATTACAGATACGACTGATGGAAACGGCAGAAGCCATTTTATAGGTACAACTGGAAAAACAGCGATGCTTCTTTTTCAATGAAACGAAACGTAAAATTCTATTAGACTGAAGGAAAGATGATCTTGAAAATTTCTTTCTTAAAACACAAACGTGATTTAAGATAAAAGAAAAGTATTTTTGCTAGTTCTTTTTAATAGCTTACCCACCTTTTTTTTTCTTTATTGTACTATTATGTCTGCTATTAAAATTCCCTTCTGAATATTTAACAAAAGACAAAATAATTTTTATTAATCCATGCATTTGCATTAACCACAACCGTGTGTGTATATATATATATATATATATATATATATATATATATATATATATACACACTTTTTTTTTATATTATCGATTTTATCAACAAGTGTTTATTATCTTTTCACCAACAGATACGTTATATTATCATTGCGTCTGCATTTATCGAAACCCCAATCTACATTTTCATTTCAGAAACGCCTTAGAACGTTCTTTGCACCTGGGTACACTGCCATAATTAACCGAGAACGTTCGCAGCACCTCGCCACGATCGATTAATCCGGTAAATTAAATATATAACACATCAATAACAATCGTGTATCATTTTTCTAACAAATAGAATCGTGAAATCAGTATATTTGATACAGCTCTTTCCCCTTTATCCCTCAAATCCCTTGAAACAATCTATAAACTCACACCCTTCGCCCAGTAGAAAACAAATATCCCTCCGCGAATAAATAAACGGCGGTCCTAAAGGGTGAATTACTCTCCCGCGTGAATTTTTCGCGTAGTAGTAACAATAAATAAAAAAAAAAAAGCGCGCGAGACGAGGGAAATGATAGAGTTTTAGAGAAAACCGTGTGATTTTCTGACAGCAAGTATATTCACCAAGATGGCGAGAGTGGTGCTCTACCAATGGGCTTCGTCGTGACTCTGGCATTCGAGGTTGCTCGGGGGAAGTAAGGCTGCACGGAGAATCGCGCGCGTTAATGTACCACCAACCTGTTCGCCGTGTGACGTCGTTATTTTGCTGCAGTTTGCCGGCTGTGGTCTCGTTGCTGTTCGAATTCACTTGTACATCCGTCATCTTCTCGGTCGGCGACACCGGGGGCCGTTTTCTCGTTTCGGTGTTGTGTTTCGGGCGAAGGATCGTGTCAGGTACTCGCCAAGCCAGTCCGCGCACTGCTCGTCACGCTGTTCGTACGCGCGTCGCGGCGGGAATCGCTGGGAATACAAAGAGAAAGAGACGATGGCCCGATGATTTCAGTGGAAACACGATCGGCAAAGTTGAAGGCGAAACGCGCGACACTTGCGACGCGTTTGAACTGACTGGCTCGACCGCCGGCTTTCCGGGATCACCCGAAGGCCCCACGCCTCGACATCGGAAATCGCCGAGCGTTTACGAACCTTTTGCCATTCGTGCGATTCTCAGGTGGCCCGGCGCGGTGTCGCGGCCAGACTGCGAGTGCAGTTCAAGCATCGCGCATTCACCCTTCCGGCGGATGGACCGCCACCCCTCGTTCCTTCGTCGATCCAGCTGAAAAAAATCACCGATTCAATTTTTCCAAGGTTGTCGCGTAGTTAAAAATATAATATATCTTATATACCGAAACTAGAGTTCCCTCATTCTGAGTGAAATTTGAATTTGTCTCTGATCAAAATTACGATGGCTTAGCAACGAAGAAGCAAGTGGCATTGTACAATTATCCATGGAGAAATTATTGCAAGTACTTTGAAATGAAAGAGTTAAATTCTCAGAGGTCGGCTGTGGCTGCAGAAATATATTTGAGAAAAAGAAAGAATGCAATTACACCGATACTGAGCGAAATGATTGACGATAATCTTCTCGTTGATCGATTTCATCCTTCTGGCAATCGAGTGATCAAATCAATCTGATAGTACGTATAATTTATACAGAAACACAGACGTTTTGGATTTGTACAAAATATGTTTTTATAATTTTATTTACATTATAATTATATCATCCGAACATGTGAAAATATAAGACGGACGTACAAATCGGCAATTTCTCTCTCTTTTTTTCTCCTTAAGATTTCCCTGGAAGACTGTCAACAATGAGAAACTTTTGGCACTCCTCGCTACGAAGGGGTACAATTTATTGAAAACGATAAATGGTCAAGTAACACCGATTTCTTTTCATTCGATTTCGTACATCGTTAACATAGTATATATTAGTATATTATACATCGTTCTTATTTATTGTAAGTACATATTATCTCAACGATACAGTTCATCGAGTCAAACAGATGTGATTTTAGCGCGTTCTTTGATTATTGCAGCATTTCACGTTAGTTTTCAACGTCTCGTTTATTAATTCCCAACCAAACACGACGACGACGAATGTTGATTCAAATCGTCTCTTGTCGTTCTGTGCAAAAATATGAGAAGCGTGGCGCTCGAACGCATCGGAAGATTTTTTTTTTTAACAGAGGATGAATAGGATGATGAAGAATGAACATGTCCCTCGGTGACGTGGAGTTTGCCGATGAATGGATACTGATGTTATGGTTGCCGCGTTGCCACTTCATTCTGCTCTCTCGCACAATCTACGAAGGAACGCTAGAAACAAAACGATCGATATTAACATTTTATTCTAAACAACTTCACACGCCGACTATGCCAATTGAATTTGAATACACATATAATAAGCAATGCTAAATACATGGTAAGCATTAAAATAATTTGATGCGCAAAAGTATAATCGCACTGTGAATTTCGCGTGAATTCTTTCAAGCTGGAAAAGTCCTGTGGGTGAAATTCCCCGGATATATTGCAGCGGTTTATATATGTATATATGTATATATATATATATATACATTCGTGAATTTCGTCGTACGAATTAATATTAATAGAAAGCCCCTGTAACTTAAATTAAATTAGAAACGAACTCTGTCATCGATAGAAGTAGCGTAGATAATAATTAATAACGTAGTTAATATCGTCACGCGTAATTGAAATAGCGCTTTCTTTTCATTCGTAGAAATCCGTGACACACGAATAATAAATTATCAATTCTTTTTAAATACGTTTAGGTCGTTTGAATATTTCTGCTTTATTAAATTAGAAATCCAGTTTCTTCCGTGCGTGTCTGACATTAAATTAGAAACATAAGATGGCGCCAGATACGTATTGCGATAAATTGCAGGACGATAGTGGAACAGTTTGTAACCGTGTTCTCGAAACTGGCTAGAACGTTAGAAAACAATTAAGGTTGAGGATCGTTTTTTCTTTTTCTTTTTGAAATCCACGCCAACGACACTCTTGAGTCACGGACCTCGTACGTGAATGCATCTTAAGCCTTTGTACGTGTTGCTGTACAAGAAGCAGGTTATCGATTTCAGCATCCCTGCCACGTAGATTCGTTGCGTCCTATAAAATGTGACATGTGCGTAGTCAGCGAGAAGACGGGAAATCGTGTTAATTTGTGAGTGAGGAGGCAGAAAGAAGAAAGAGAAGAACGAAAGGAGAGAAAAGATAAAGAAAGCCCACGAAGTTACGCTACAGGGTGTACTTACGAAGGGCGATCTTTGCGATAGTGACGGTCCGGCTTTCTTACAATAACACCATCATCTTCTTCAAGAACGCTGTAGAACACAAAATATGTGGAAATGTTAGCCGCTAGGAGAGAAAGGAAACGGGAGGCCCGAACGATCGATCGATTCCTCTGACTTCCTGGCCATTTCGGGCAGCTGTACAAGATATAATCTACGGGATGTAATCTAACTCTACTGAACACTGTACGTTAGGGAAAAAAGACAAAGGGGGATGTGGGGCAATCTTCTGTTTAGATTTGTCTACTGTAAGATGTGTAAGATCAACGTCTACTGGTAAAACGGATTGTCAAATAAACGCATGTTTCATTGCGCTCGCTCTTAAATGCTCCTCTTTAATCTAGCGATGCTCTACATTAATGTGACTCGCTGATGCAGCTCGTGTAACACGCTCCGTTTCATCCTCTATTGCGCGAGATGCATGTGTTTCTTTTCTTCGCAGTGGATCGATACTTACGGGCATAAGGGATGAAACCGTCCTCGTCTTCTGGGTCCAGACAGTCTTTCAGCACCTCTTCCACTTCCGCGTCATTTAATTTTTCACCTGGAAGATTAGAAAAAAATATGTGGGAAGAAATTTTGACCGTAAAGTTAGTAATTTAAAGTTATCTTGTATTCTGAGCGGTAAAAACACTGTGAAAGTAAATTTTTGCTCCTCGGTGTCGTTAGAAATGTACGATATAAGTTTCAAATTGTCTGCAAACGTTAACAAGTAACAAATGGTAATAAATAGTAATTAAAATGATGATAAAACGTAGAATAATTATAATACCAAGTGCAAGCAGTATGTGTGAAAGTTCAGCACCAAGCATCGTTCCATTTTCCTGTTTATCGTACAGTTTCAAACATTCGATGAAATCCTCGTAACATCCCTGTTCCTTGTCCTTTTTGCATTGGCTGTAGATCGGCAAGAATTCGTCGAGTTTCATCGTCTTCTCGCCCTTCTTTTTCGTTCCTCCAAGTTTCTCTATGGTGGCGTTTGTAGGATTCAAATTGAGTGCCCGAAGAACATTGCCAAGGTCGGCATAATCAACGACCATCGTGCCATCGGCGTCATAAATGGAGAAGGCGAATTCCGCCTCTGTTTAAGAAAAAAAAAAAAAAAAAGGAAACAGAGAGAATAGAGAATTTTTTGATATCTGAGAGTTTATTAGCAGGTTTATTTAAAAGCAGCAAATTATTGACAAGAGGTGAGCGTAAGTTTGTAAAGTGTCGACGTCGATTTTAAATTACGAACCATAATATACCCAGGTGAAATCTGGGTTAATATCAGTTGAAGCGTGGCTCTTCGTGCGTACTTGGTTCAAAAATATTGTTCTATTTTGAGACTGAGCGGCCCCCACCTAGCAACCGATTCAAGAACTTACCGGTGTAAGAGTAGTGGGTCAGATTACCC
The DNA here is from genome assembly GCF_011392965.1 of Frieseomelitta varia. Classification (NCBI taxonomy): domain Eukaryota; kingdom Metazoa; phylum Arthropoda; class Insecta; order Hymenoptera; family Apidae; genus Frieseomelitta; species Frieseomelitta varia. The sequence continues at coordinate 102,194 of NW_025110384.1, forward strand.
CCGCCAAGCCATATAAGAACACGGCACCAACTATTTTTGAAATAGCGCTTCCCGCTCGGGGTGATTACACCTCTGTCTTACCGAATACTAACGATTGCGTAATGTTTTTCACGCGAGTGAAAACCGTTTTACTATTTTGCACTTGGAGAATGCCAGGCATAATTCGAGCGAACTTTTAAACTTGTTTGGGAAATCGATTATCGCGTAGCTTGTTTAACATCGGACGTTCTTGAATCTACGATAGTATTTTATATCATGTTATATTAATTAATGTTAGTTTAAAATAATATATAGTATTAATAATATTAATTTATTTTATATTAATTATAATATTAGTAATATTTTATATATTAAATACAGTTAAATAATATTTTATATACTATTGCAAGACTGCGTCGTAAACACGATTATTTCTCGCGGAGAATTTCCTTCACTTTTACCTGCTTGTAGTATATACACTCGATAATTCACAATTAGTTTCAAACTTGTTGTAACTTTATAGCTGATTCTTTGCCATTCTTTAAAATACTGTCTATTTCCATTGCACAGATACGATCGAACACGTACATACGCACAAATCAAATACTTTCTAATACGTTTTACTCACTTTCGACTTCCCTTGCGCTGAGGTCTGCCTGTAATGCAGAAGGAATACCATTGAATGTCAGCGTGTTATGCCGTTAAATTTGTTCATTGTCGCGTTGATTGACGAAAATTACGCGATAGAAAATACGATAGAAACGAAACATTTTTTTCGAAATAAATCTAACGATTTAAAATGCAGCAGCAGTAGTAGCAAAATCGGAAGGTGTATCAAATTGTTTGAAATTGCGTTGAAAACAGAAAGAATTCATTAACCGAACGACGGAATTGCGGAGAAATTTTTTGTTGCAAGCTAAGGAGAGAAAATCAAGAGCTCACCATTGTGTAGCCTGTCTGGTACTGCTAGATGTTAATCGAACGGAGTCTGAACCAGAAGTGGTATCGGCTGTTTAAATTTATTCATTTTATTTCTGTAGATGGCGCAGTGATCAGGACACACGAGAATCGTAAGGAGGTCCAACGAGCGAAAAGCTCGGCTCGGACGAAGAGGGTATCGGCAACGCCGCGATCCAAAAACAGTTCGAGAGGGAACGCGGGTTAAAAGCTGTGCTTCCTTCTACGATAAATGGTTTTCGGTGATACCGTTTGTGTGTCAGAATTGCCGGATCGCAGGTTGCAAACGGAAATACACACCGAACGGCCTTCAACCTCATCGCGCCCCTTAATAAACGCCGATTTATCGCGTTTTCACGCCGATCGTTCGGTAAAATATCAAAAATACTCTGGTGTGTTTACCAAAAAAAGTCACTGTATTATATAAAAATTTTTTAACATACATCATTTCCTCCACGGTGTCCTAGGAACGCGTGGAATTTATTTCACGTAACTTCGTGTAAGAGTACATAGACCACGCTGTACGCGCGGCCAGCTGATGACTAAACTTGGCAGTTATTTTTATCAGCTCGAGACGCAGACAGCGAGCGCGATTTTCCCTCTAGAAAGAAGTAAGTTCACTCAACGTTTACGCTTAAACGTTGCGTTATAATCCGATCGTTCCGTAACGCCGTCGAGGAAAGAACTTGAACGATGAACTGATGTTGAAATCATTTCTTCCGACGGCCGAACATAGTTCGTAATAATTTCCGCGTTCTACTTAGAATACCCTTTCTCTTTAGCAGTTCCGACTGCGTTTCGCTGTGGATCATCTTCTTCGATCTACCGGATGTTACGGGCATCGGCGAGGATGTAACCTCTTCGATCGTTACCTCCTCCAACGAGACACTTTTCACGAAAGGCGTTGAAGACGTGATTTCTTCGTACGCGAAGTTACACACGCTGTTCCGGACGTCGTTCTCGTTCGCGAGATCCATGCCACTTTGATCAGGATCGTCGACACTTTCGATGGTTCTTATGAATCGTTCCTCCGTTTCCTCCCAAATCTCGATCTTTTCTTTGCTGACAGCCTCCGTCTTCTGCTCGGATTCTTCTTCCACTTTCGTTTCGAGTTCCTCGATCATTCGATGGAGCAGACTGGTAGATACTCTAGTCGCTTCGTTCGAATCATCGAGTTCCTTCCCCTCGGCGATAGGTATTGGCTCAGTCGTGGTTTCGATAACTGCATCGTGGACTATTTGATGCACATCGCCTTCACCCTGAGTTCGGTGCGTTTCTATAAAATCGGCCGTGGCTTCGCGTGAAACACCGTCGATGCTACGCACCACGTGCTTGACCTATTTGACGAATTATATTAAGAAAAATGACTCAGGGAACAAATATTCTCTCCTTTCTTTTTCTTGTTGTGAAGATTTTTTTTTTTTCTTTTTTTTTGCACGTTTGACTAGTAACTAGATGCTATTTATAGTCACCTGTTTCTCTAACTTGGACAGGTGATATGGCACGGAAGTCGAATCTCCAATTTGCAGATTACGTAAACCGAGCACCATCTTTTCTATTGCTTCCGTGGTTTCTGACCCGTTGCAATCTCTGCTCAAACAATTTTGTATTTGCTGTACCGTTCGCGTGCTCTGCGATTGGATACCACGTTCTTCTTCATCATCCAGCGTTTGTAATTTCTCTGGCAACATTATTCCCATTTTCAATTTATCATTAATTGATTTGCAATAAATTCAATTTATTTATTCGATTTTCGATAAAATAATTATTATTAATTTTCAATTCATTATTGTCAATTATCGAATAATACTCGAGTTAAATACATATCATGATAAAAGATCATGATTACTGACGTAATGTAATAATAATTTTGCAAATTGATAGAAAACATCATACGCGTGGCAGATAAAAGAAGATTTATGTAATCAAACAGTGCATAACCGCTCACCGTCATTTGTATCAATCGCGTCGAAAGCTTCCAGCATTATCCTATCGATTAAACTTCTTGCAAAAGCTTCGACCATAATTTGAGACATTGTCAACTCGGCATGAAACTGAAATCGTATCTGTCGGGAACGATCGTCAGGTTTTCCACACGCATGGCAAACATGCTTGCACTTGAAATTCGCTGCAGGTGCCCGTTTCTTTCGACTTTTCTTTCAACTTTCGCTCCCACTTTCACCAATGTATTTGCTTAATAACAAGTTTAATTATGAACTGAATACGAAATTCGTGTAGGGTTGCCTGACACCCTAAACTTAGAACTTGCAAAATGTCCGCACGTGTTCCGGAAAATGTCGAAGGATGCTGAACTGAAATTGATTTCCAAGATTGTTGTTCGCTCACTTCATGGAACGATCCTTTGATAATTAAGTTTGGAGATCAATATATATATATATATATATATATATATATATTACAAACGTATTTGCAAGTTATTATACATTGCTCTTTCGCTTTTTACGTTGCAACAGAACTGCCGATGTAACCTCAACGTTAAATCGAGCCGAATAAGAATATCGAACGCTCGTTTGTCAAAGGGAAAATTCATACACGTTGCTTGAATCTTCACAAAGTTTATACAAAATGAGCGACGTAAGATGGATTGTATCACCAACTATAACGTGAGAGCGAAGCATCTCAAGAGACAGAGCAAGCTATTAGCACCGAGAAACGCGTCCGCCAGAGATGGATCAGAATAAGTACATAGAAGTAAGAATCGTCGAACCTCTTGCGGAAGTTCCGACAACCGACACCACGCGCGAGTATTTCATAAAAACGTTAAGCACAATTCACGAGTGCGACAGTGTGAAGGTCTGCCAGTCGTGCGTTCAAAGCGAGAACTCGTGCGCGCAGAGAAACGTCCCGCATCCCGCGAGCCAGAAGTCGAACATCAGAAGCTTTCCGTCTTCGAAGCAGAAGCTGAATTCGGACAAACCGCTCGACATCGATTTGCTCTTGCGATGTTACGCGCGTAATTCAGACATGGAGAAATCGATAAACAAAGTTCTAGCGAGAATGGACGATCAGGCGTGCAAAGACACAGACCTCGCACCGTTGATCGAACTGGGCGCCGTTTGCAAAATTTGCGACTCGCTGGGAAAAGATTCCTCGCCGTTGCGCGAGTTGCAACTCACGATGCGGCGATGGAGCGAGAAGAAGCTGGAAGAGATCCTCTCGAACGACCCATCGATGAAAATGTGCGAACACTGCGGCGTGATAAGCTGCGCGAAGCCGCGGCGTACTTCCGTCGAGTCGCGAAAATCGCCACTTACGACCTCTTACTTTTTGAACGCGCAGATGTTCCCGGACGGTGACGACGACGCGAAAACTTACGGACAAGCGAGGAAAATTAATTGTGGAAAGGAGCAAGAGAAGAAACGAGTTGGAAAGTGCCGCAACGTGCAGAGGAATGGGAATCGTTTAGGCAACAAAGAGCGGATGGACGATGGAAAAACTTACGGCTCGCGGGAGATAAGTCTGAAACGAGAAAATAATTTTCCGCAATGTGTCGAGACCATGGTAGCTGAACGCGAACACGAAATGCGGTCTGACGCGATAAACAGAGAAGCGTTGGAAACGGATAAAACGGAGCTGCAAAATTACGTTAAAAGTTCGCAAATTAAAAATTCCAAAGGAACGGTTGGAGCGACGACTGAATATCAATCGCGGGTGGAAACTGACTCTAACTTCGAGGAAAACGATAAAAACAAAAAAGACGACACCACTGTCGATTTCGGAGGTAATTTTTTGTATTTTTCTAATCCAGTCGACTGTGAGGGTAAATTTGTGTCGAGAAGTAAGTTAAATAAATGTAAAGTGTCATTAAGGAAGGACCAGCGAGAAATGAATTCCAACGAGAAAGTTTTGAGAGACATTCTGTACGAAAAACCGGAATCCGATTTTGCTGACTCGGCAGCATCAAATTGTCAGTCTTTAAATAACAGAGAGCGCACAGGAAATAAACATAATCAATCAACGAACGTCGTTAACGATGCGGCTCAGTCTGGTAATGAAGCGACGTACTTGGCAAGGGATCGTGTCGAATCGATAGATAGAAAGAGTAAAGAATCGATTTCGCAATTGGATGAAACAACGCGCGTACATTCTAGATATCCTACTAATAGGCGTAGTTTCCTTTTGCACAACAAACTAAATCCAGAGCTTTCGGTAAGCGACAAACCGATGTCATCGGATAAAATCGAGAGAAATAGAGTTCCAAATATGGCCAGCGTCGATTCTCAAAATCGGACGAAACATTCGAGACACATCGAATCGGTTCGGAATGTTAAACAGCTTGAGAGTCTCACGTGCTTGATGGAGGACGATTCGTTAGAAAATTGCGTCGAGGCGTCTAGCACGTTGGTACAGATTAATGAAAGTAATACCACGCTCGTTAGCTCCTCGTCTGCAGAGAACATGATACGCGAATGGGTGAAAGTTCCGCAAATTAGCGAGAAAACTAGCGTACGAAACGAAACGTGCAAGAGTTTGGATTCGAAATCTTCTTCGGTTGATTTAAACTGTTCGAAAATGTCAACCGAATCGCAGCAACGTAATCGAGAAGATCGCAGCGAGTCATCGTCGAAGAATCAAACGAGAAACCATCGTCGGAGTAAACGAACTATATCGAGTATAATCAGTGGCAGCTTCAAGCTTTGGAACAGCAAAGACTCGATAAAGGATAAAGGGAGTGAGAAACGTTTTCGAAAGCATTTGTTCGAATCGTTTAAAAGCGACAAATCCGTGAAATCGACGAAGTTGAAAGAGTTGAGCGAAAACAGTGAATCTTTAGATTCATCCAACGGTGTTCGAAATATTACGAGGCGAATCGTTTATGACGAATCGTCGTTACAAAATTTGATAGACAACAGCGGGAATAAAATGGAAGAGACGTTGTCACGTTATCGAAAAATTCTGGAAAGTACGGAGAATATGGATTGGCGCAGCTTTCGACGATTCGTCGAAAATTTACACCCCGGCAAGAGGAACGTTTGGCGCGACATTTGCAAAATTATCGATGACAAAGTGAAAAGAATGACCGACGAGGACGACGGCACTGCGGAGATTTGTATAGAAATCACTTCCGTTCCATCCCGAAAGGGAAAGGAGCAGGAGAGAGGACCGTGCAGCAACGAGATCGTGTTCGAGATGGACGTAACACTCGGAGACGTCGAGAGGTATCTCAGTAGGCAACTACCTTTCACGGAGAAAGAGCAGCTTGACACCTTTAAGAGAGCCAATGAAGTTATTAAAGTTGGAAACGATGACGTTTGTGATATTGGAGTGGCCTCTAATCAAGCTGAATAAGCAGTTCCGCACGCTTTCAATTTTTCCCTCTACGTAATTTCGATTATCATCAAGTTCTTTCTCGCCGTTCTTTCTTCTCTCTCTCTCTCTCTCGTTCTCTTTCTTTTGTTACGTGAAGTAATCTCCATAACGCGACAAATTCTTGAATAAAATTCCTGAATAAAATTTGGAGCGTACGAACATTGTACAACAGCGTAGATCTGTTGGATTTCTTTTCGTGTCGATCGAGAATCACCGAAATTCGCAGATTGCGCAACATTTGCAATGGCCGAGAGAGATACTAGGCAGCTGGTGTTAGCCGTAGTGTAACGTATAGCCGGATCGGTTGATCGCCGAGTGAAAGATTCGGTTGATGCAAGGTGGGCTAGGTGGATAAATGGGTTGGTAGGGGCACGGCGTAGAAAGGGTGGGTCGCCCCTGGGTAAAGTAGGGGTGGTCCAGCGAGCAGATTCCTGGGCTGATCGATGGAACGACCGGCGCATTGGATTGTTCCAAGAGTAGCGCGCGCATTCCCATCCTTCCCAACGCAGCATTGCATCCACCGTGTTCTTTCAGTTACTCACGATCCTGCCGTGGTGGTGCATCCACCTTTCGGTGAGTGCATACCTGCTAACGAGAGAACGATGCAACTGTGTCACTAGGCCGTGTGACACGTGATCCTGTCCTTGCACGGTGCTGCTTCTCTTTCACATCCGTGGCGACGTCCAATGATCGCGGCGTATCGGGAACGCGCACCTTGAATTCCCAAGGGGACGTGCGTGGTGCGTGATCAGCCTCATCCACGAAAATTGCTCTCGTTCTCGTTCTCGTTCTCGTTCACATCCCCTCCCGTTGCTGCATCTCAACCGTAAAACGTAGGTACGTAGCGACGCATCTCCGACACGAGTGAGAAAATAGATTATTCAGAGGCAAAATTGATTTACGGGGTGATGACAGGGTCAGCCTAAGTGCGTTTGTCGTAACACGAAAAGACCGGCTGATGTCGCTAGGAAGAGCACGGAAGAGTATTCGCTATTGCCAGGTGAGACACGTGGTGTTCAGATCCTATGGTGCGACAGATCACTCTCTCTGTCGAATACGCAGTAGATCTATTTTCCCTTCTTCTCACCCCTCTCTGTGTAACGCAAGCGTTCGAATGGTTTTAGACGTTTCTACTGGAAACATGCATAAACGTCGGTCCCTCGATGGAAACGTGCAGGAACAGGCATTGCCCATTCCAGTTCAGATGTTCCTTTGGCGACAGTTGAGGTACACAATATCCTTCTATGCAAATCGATCTAGTTCGTCGACGATCAATTTATCGAGATTCAGTATCAAATGTTAATAGCATTGACTTGAGAAAGATGCGCAGGTGAAACTCTTCATAGAAAAAGAAAAGAAGCGTTTAGCGATCAATTATTACGCAGCGCGTAAAGATTATATAAGGATTCTCGAGTTAACAATTTCTGTCATTCACATATTGATGCACTGCTGTACCATGTATTATACAGTATATATAGTAATTATGTATATATAATTTGCATATTGCAGGCCATTCATACGTGCGAAACTTGGCAAGGTTCATGAAGCAGCCTGCATGGTAAAAATTCACACCTTCATTTTTATAGATGTCCTTTTTTTTTTTATAAGTGAGGTGAACGATGCGCGAGTGCATGTATGTACATACATGAGTGTGTGCGCGAGTGCGTGTACGTATACGTGTGTAACATATACGAACAATTGATACAACAATGCAAAACTATTACAACGTTTCTGAATTTTGTTTGCAAATTAATTTTATAGCGACAGTCCCCAACAAATCTTGTCGACCGATACGATCAAATGATTGATTATATTTCGTGCAAACTATTATGACACGAGACACGATATCTCCGACATATTCGTCCACAAATTTCGAATCAAGAATATCCAATTTGTAGACACGCTTTTGCTCCATTACCATACGGAGGAACGAAGCATTGTTCTGTCCGAATTTTTCGCTTTCGTGATTGTCTCCAGGAAATTTGTTGTGCTTTCTGTTGGAGATCTACCTTGTTTATACGTACGGAGAGAATAAAAATTTAATAAAGTCCGGGCGATTCTTTTTCTACTTATTTCAACATGATTTCATAAACGTGAGGTGAATTCGAACGAATTTAAATTTAGACAGACAGACAGATCGATGTATAATTCATGCCAAATGAATAAAATCGAGTTCCCTTGTGCAGGAAATTATGAATTAATGCAACAAGAGGTGGATTTTTTTGTATGAATATTCATTGCAATTAAAGAAATGCGAGAATTACACGAGCCGGGATGTATCTGCGGAAATAAACTCGAAATGACTATGCTCCAAAGTATTTGAAACGAAAGGGGAATTATCAATTGCAATTTACACGAGTAATCTTCGTTAAGTTACCAAATTCGGATTTTATTCGAGCATTTTTGCACTCATGGAATCCAAAGTTTTGATCTTACACGTACAGATACAATTGAAAGAACAGATAAACACGGAGGAAGGAAGAATATATAAATATGAAATTGACACGTTGTAGAGAGATACTGCAGGATTTCATGCCGTGCAAAATCCTTATCAACCTGTATCCTGTCAGCCTTTTGTTTTCCAATACCTACCCGACCTGCACTAACAATGTAACCTCCTCCACGCTGCCGCCTCCACGTGTCACCTGCAGTTCTGTCAACACGCGCCAGGCCATCATGTAAGTTTGCTAAGCCTGATACCTGCCTGCTCCCATGCTTGCCAACCGATTTACGCAATTCTTATATACTCTCTTATTATTCTGGTTCGATTACTGGAGAGAATTCACTATTTATAAAAACTATCTACTATCTATTCCTTTATTGTATGCTTCTTTTCTACAAATGCGAAACGTTTGCCTTAGTTGCAATACCAAATACATTATTCGATATTCAACCCAACTTTCTCTCAGTTTTGCGTAGCTTTTCTTCTAGCTCAACTCTTCCAACTAACGTCTTGTACATATACATTGTAATATTTCGTTCCATTCGCCTTTAGTTACTAAACTAAAAATTAAGTAGAACTGCGGACATAGCTTTGGATTGGTAAATTTTGAATTAACACATCGTAAGCTGGATATGCCTCGTTGTTTTTGTCGTTCACTTCGTTCTTTAAATATCCGTTGTCGCGAGATTTTTGCGTTTTTTTTTTTTCATCACGCGTTCAGTTGGTGAGTAGTGATTTTTATAGCAATTGTTATCCCACATTTGAACAAGATACCTCAAACAATTGTAAGCACTGATTCTTCTTAATAATTCACACATCATTTTTTGTTAATTATGTGCGCGATGCAATGACGTACGATTTTTACTTTGCATCATCTACTTTGCTTATCGCAACTATTTCTTTCCTCTTGTTCATTTTTCTCACTGTTTTACAACTTTCAACTCTTTCCTGCAATGTGCTCGAAGGGACGAGCTACTAATCTTGCGCCTGTGTGTTTTTAATGCGTACGTAGGAGACCAAGGAAGCTTGTACGGTTGGTATAACTACATCAGTATTACTTACTTTCACTGCTCTCAAAATATGTTTCGAATAATTTAATCACCCGACGCTTAAACTGCCAAGCTTTTCAAACAACTTTCAAATGTTCGTTGATAGTCTCTGGAGAAAGTGTTAGTTCAGAATCTTCACAATGATTTAACACCCTCTTTGAGCCTGATGCTGGGCACTGTGCCACGATGGCGTTTGATCCAGGCCGCTCTTCCCTACGTTCTCCATGCCACGGCCAATCTTTTGCACAATAGGTGAGTTGCCCATCTTTGTGCTCTATTTTCTCCTGTAATTTCTCCAAGCGTCTGGATGTCATTTCACGAGAACCGGTTTTTGGTTAATCATTAAGGAAGGATTTTCAAACTCTCGGAGCCATGGAGACAACTCTTCTTTACATTCTGCACTGGATACTTCTCGACGCTGCTGAAGAATGTGCCGAAACGGATGCCGATCCAGGAAATCCCTTTTATTATCTATTTTCTATACCTACTATGAGTGTAAGATTACTTTATCGATTTACTTACATTGTTAATTAATTAATTCTATGGAATTTGTTGTGAGAAAAATATATCAGTGACTAATATAGATTGCGGATTTTTATGCATTTAGTGAAACTTTAAAAAAAGTGAAAAAAAAAAATATAGATATCTAAAGTAAGGCATTTGCAATGATATTTAATAAATGAAAATCTGCAATGTAATGATCAACTGTCACTGGATTATTATAAAACAATCTAACAGTTTCACGTATCTCTGCTTCTCCGTAGCTGTTCGTCTATCTTTTCGCACCATTGTGCAATCACCTAAAAGATATCGATTTTAAAACAAACTTACGTTTGGAGAACGGTTTAAAAATATGGTCGGCCATGTATGAATGTCGTCATCCGGATACACCTTGCTTCACTACACACTGTCGAATTAAACCACAAGCTTTGTGGAGTCGATCTTTCAAGTCTTACAAACAACATCAGATGTCAGATGATGTGTTTGTTGGAGGGAGTAAGTGAAATCATTTTATATACATATGTGTTGTAATACATTATATTAATTATATTATATTATTTTACTTACTGTATTATATTATATACAAAGTATCCCATCTGAAACGTCCCACGTTCGTTATAGGAAAAATACTTCTAATAAAATTTACTTTTAATCTTGTTTCGAGTGGAGCATCTTATGGTGGTTTTAAATCTTGATCTAGGTGCACGTGATTCCAAACTAATCTTTGTTTTTTTAAATGACACTATATATTTTTCTCTAAATGACATACTCTGAAACATTGGAAAAGGTGCAACTATCCTTTAGAGATAGAATAGAAATATAATACAAATTTAAAGATGAAGGACAAAATAATAATTTCTTAATACGTTCAAAACTAAGTCTAACTTAAAACATTTCTTTCTCTATAACGAATAGTTCACGAGGCATTTGCGTGGCATGTTTCAAATAGGACATATAATTATACATTGTACAATTAAATATACTTCTTAGATGTTGAAAGTCCACCGAGTCAGTCAGTTAGTGCGTTTTCTGATCAAAGTGGAGACAGATCTTCAACGAAACAATTGGACGACGACGTAAGTGCAAAACGTTGATGTCAGAATGAAAATTGTCTCTATCAATTGATATTCAACTCAATCCGTATCATTTGCAGAATATTTGGGTATCGTCGCCAAAAGACACTGTATTCCCAGAAACCATCCCCGAGGAGAGCTCTGGCGCCGAGGACGAACACGTAGTGAGTATCTAGAACAAACTTCCAACAGCTTCTACTTGTTTCCACTTTATTCGATAAAATAATAGAATGAATATATCAGGTGATCTTCAGGTTGCCGTCCCTCAGCGAGTCGGAGAAAGCACTTGACGGGGTAAGGAAAGTTTCGAATGCTTTTCACCTTGGCAGAGGTACAATTATTACTTCAAGACACAGATTTGCCGATTTTTATAAATTTACGTGAAACTCAAAAGCGCGAAAGTTCATAGAAATTTACAAATTTAGTGTAAAGAGTAAACTACACATCGTAATACAGAGTTGTCTAGTTTCCATTTTTTTTTTCAACTACGCTCGCAAAAATATGAATTTGCATAAATATTCGCAGTGCTAATATGTCAGTTATTCCCTGACGATCAATAATCATTCATTGACACAGGGATTTGCAAATTTATAACGACAAAGTTTAAACGCATTGTCATTTCAGGGTGAAGCTAGTATTTTCCACGTGGCCATGGGCAGGACAACTGGGTTTTCGAAATTAACGATAGAACAGGTTACAGCTATTTCAGCGTTGGACACTTGTAGACAATATCAGGAAAGATCAACGACCATAGGGTTAGTTAATGTTTGTGAATCAGCAAAGTTTTGCTCACGACATAGCGCCCTCTAATAAAAGAATACGTTTATTAGAGGTGTGGAGAAGGAAAAAGAAGATCAGTATCACAAAACGGAGAAAGATACGCAAGACACGTTGAAAACGAAAGGTCCCGTGCTGCAACGAGGTCCTACTGATTCAAATGGCGCGGGTTTAACAAGTAGTTGTCCTGCCATCGATGCCGATGTTCGGGCCGCTACTTTTCTCGACGTAGCTGTGCTTAGGTGCCTTTTTGTTCCTCAGTGGCAAGAGGAAGGTGTACATTGGGCTCTACAATTTTTATACCATAGGTAATTATTTGTCTATATATGCGCTTTGCGTATTTAGAATTATTGCAACGCGAAATATTGCATCGCAGATTACGCATGATTAACGAGGAAACATCGGTGCAACAAATGCCGCGTCGCCGTAGCAATTCTTTACCCATACCTAAGATAGAAGTGTCGATTTACCAAAGTCCGGAAAGTAAAAAGAAAGACGTGTCGAAGGATTTTATGGAGGTGCCGGCAGTTCGAGAAGACGCCTTGCTTCTAGTTGGTATGTGAAAATATATATATATATTATCCTAAAAAAATATTTCTTCTGGAACTTCGAACTTTGTGCTTCTGTTGCCACGTACGATAGATCAGGATGTTGAGTCTAGTCAAACGACGCGAACTAGCGAGAAGTCAAAGAAAAGAATGAAAATGGCTGACCTCAAAGCATTTGTCGAGACGAAATTGTTGTCAAAGTCTGAGAAAGCGCTCGAGAAAATTGGTCAAGACGATCCGAAGATGCTGTTCGAGCAGGTAATTAATTGGACAGAATTCATTGCCAGAAACTGTTTAAAGCAACGTGTAACGGGGATTTTTATTTCTAGGATAGCCGTAGAAGCCTCGACACGGGCGATGAAACTTTGACGAAACCTCCTTCGACAACTTCGAAAATCTTCGAAGCGAAAGACGTCGATCATATGAAACATCCAACGAACTTAATCAAAGGAAAAAGCATGCCAAGTTTAAGGTACGCAATACAGGCTGCAAGTAAAATTAAACGTATATCGAAATATTTCGTTTAATACTATCTCCTCGATTGTAAGTTCTTCTTCTTCATTCGTACTCACATACATACATATTATTTTATTACGATTTCTTATCTCGCGTTACAGCTTCAAATTTTCCGCGAAATTCCTTTAATTCGTTAATTTCAATTTTGTGTATGTGCGTGCGTATGAATCTCCAGTTAAGTTGTTAACGACCTAAACGATAACAGTGAAAGAAATTTTCTTACGAAAAGATAATGTGCTTAAACTACTATATGCCGTACTAAGGAACAAGCATTTCTTAGATAAACAATTTTTCACTTTGATCGTAGATTATAATCAGTGTTGGGTAGTACATCGTGTGTCGTACATATTGAGTTACAATACGAATAAAAATAAAAATGGCATCTATACATAGATCTTACGTATTTACCTCATATTTAATATAGAAATACTTAATATATTGAAATAGACAACTAATATATGTAGAATGTCTTGATATTTTAGATAAATGCCACTTTTATTATTTTTTTTTTTTTTTATTCACAATAGTTTCTAATACAATATTTATAGACAGAGTAATGTATTACGCTTGTTTTCATTATTTCCTGCCAATTATTATTAGCACAATCACAAATCATAATAGAATTAGAAAAGAATTAGCAGTACATTCAATTTATCGATTATTACAATACTCCATTCCAAGTATACTTCGAAATTCAATTTTCAGGCATCGTCGATTTCTAGTGAGATTTTTAATTAAACTTCTTCTAGAGATTTCTTTAGAGAATTACAAGTGCATCGTTCTCTAGATGTAGTATCGTTATTTCGAATCTCATAGATTTCAAGGGAAGCTAACTTTTTTTTAAAACCCAACACTGACTGTTACTTTCCAGTTATATCTAAATTTTCATAGATTCCCAAAACTATGTTATTCCAATGAATACGCAGATTCTGTCACGGTGGTAAAAATCGAAGCGCAGAATCAATATCGAGAAATAAAACGGAGCTTCGATTCTTATCCAGTAGAAAGAGTTTGCCTAGTTTCATTCGTGACACAGTTTTGTTCTATTCTGCGTAATTTGATAAGCCGTTGGTTAAAACTTATGCGTAATGTGTTTCTCTGTGTGTCTCTCTCTTCTCTCTCTCGTTCGCCTTTTCACCCCTGAACTCGTACTCAGCTGCTTGATTAACGAGCTGACCGCGGGAGGGTAAGTCATCAACGTCACTCGGAGGAAGTTCCGTACTGCAGCTCGGTTTACACGCTTCTTTTACGAGCTTCCTGCTTCCGGTAGGGCGCACAATTATCCTTTAAACACACACCACGCCCTAGCCGCCTTGGCACGTTAGCCAGAGTCAACGTATACCGTAAACACGCATCGTTTCTCGCGCTTATTTCTCGAATTTTTACCCTTCACAAGCGAAGCAACAATTACGATTTCGAGTAACATTGACCGATTGTATCTCGTGACGATATATCTATTGTCCACTAAATTGCAATTAGTTATGTTTAAGTGTTAACGTTTGAATGCACAGTCCTTATCGTGTGAATTATAATATTGATACACAAATCAGAATTTCAATCGCCAATTTTATCACAACGAAATCATTTATCACGATATCATTTATTTTGTAAATTTCGAAGTTGCATGTGTAAAGAACAATACTTCGTTCGTAATTTTTACCCTTGACTTTTCAGTCTTATTTTATTGCATACATACGCGTAGAATTTCGCCAAAATTTTATTCGCTGACTGAATATTGTATACGTGACATTTATAGCTAACAATGTTACAAATATTATCACAAATCTAGAGTAGGTTCACTGAGAATTTAAATTTCTATTTGCTACTAGCAATTGTGCAAATGTATATGTTCCGGACCCTGTAATGTAGCTTACAATTTAATTTACAACCAACAAGAAAATATATCTATATTTATACAGTGTGTATAAATTTTCTATATTTTAACATTCATACTTTGCCAGTGTTTTCTATAGGCATAGATATAAAACTGAAATATCGCATAGTAAAAAGTTCATGAATGCTTCATTGAAAAGTTCTAACAAAAATATGGAAATAGCTGAAGTATCTTCTCTTTTATCAACGCAAAGTTAGTATCGCAGCTATTGAATTTTATATTGACATTGTTAAATTTTTTTCTTGTAATTAATTTATCTCGCGAAATATTTTTGTGTCGTAAAGAGAGTCTTAAAAAGAAAGAATAAATCTTGTATCAATACGTAGCATGAACATTACATATTTTACTTTATCTTGTATTAGAGAAAGAGAGTATTATAGCGTATCTATTACATCTTATATTTATTACATTTTGTATTTTCCTGTAATGGAGTATTTATAGACGTTTTGCTACATGGTATTTTAGCCTTATTTTTATCTATGTATAAACAAGTAACACTGCCAAAGTTTGAACGCTAAAATGCAGTGCATCCTACATTATATCGTTGTAACAGGCTTATTTATCAAATTAGATTCCAGTTTGAAAGTACTTTGAAATTTTGATCTCGATCCTCATCGGTTGTATCACGAGTACACAAAGGTACAAAAGGTTCTTCCTTGGCAAATTACCCTGTATTCTTCAATCACTTGCGTACTTAAGTCACGAAAGTATTCAATTTCACAATAATAAAGATCGACGAATCGTAACACAGTAAAATATAATTGAGAAGATGCACATCGAGCATGCAACGTGGAATGGCAAGCGCACTGAAGTAGATAGGAACCTTAGAGATCAGACCGTAGTGCTTGGCTAGGAGACACTCACAGTGTCCGATGGCATGGACAGAGTTGATCGAATATATCTCCACAGTGTGTGGACCTTCTGATCAATCGTATCTCGCAGGTACGTCGGCGATACTCGTATTGAGAGGAAACAAAGTCGATTTTATAGTCAATCGTACACCGCGCCAAACCCTATCATCACCGTCACGGAACACACGCCTACTCCATCCCCAGATTACATGAAGCGACAGGTAAGTGGCTTAATCACGATCGTAAGTGTGGATTTATTGTTACTATTGTATACCACTTGATAATTAAAATAAAAATTGTCGTCTTATCACAAAGACACGTATTATTATATTTATTACAAAGGCTATAGATAAGAAAATTATAGTAATTGAAATTGAATTGAAATTCAATATAATTCAATTAAAAATCAATATAAAATTACAATATTGAATTACCAAATTATGGCGATTGAATTCGTGGTGCTTTTTTGTAGGGTTCAATTGATAGTCAATTAGACGTTATCAGTATGCACGGTAACCGTTTAGATTCTGAAAGGAAACCCAGTCTTACACGGTCGCAGACGGATTCGAATATTACTTACGCCAGCGACGAAATACCAGAAGCACCTGGTTCCTGTTGTTACATCACCAAAGAAGGTGACATCGATCTGCAGGTTGTTCTAAAAGTTGGTATTACCATTGAGCTCTACTACTTTTGTATTAAATGTATACAACGTTTATTTATTCATTGCATTCTTCACCTTTTGCCAGGCTGTGCATTCAGTTGCCTTGAGGGACAGCAATTGTTGCACCTTACGAGTATGCGAGAATATATTAAATTTAATGGAACTTTTGATAGACATGGGAGTGATGAAGCAATGTTTTCGTGACGAAACAACCGGCAGTATAGCAGGTGAATGAAAACTATTTTGCAAAAGGGATCGGACAAGTTGAGGAACTTTTAAATAGATAGATTTCAAAGATAGATTCAATATTTATAGCTGACACTGATAAATAGCGCTCGAATATAAAAGTGGACTTTTAATTAATATTCTAAAATAATTCGTTTTCATGGAACTTTCATTATACATCTGTTTCACAAGAACGCTATGACGTGTGACACTTCTTTCTATAAAAACTCCACAAGAAATAGATATTTCTTTGTACGAAATACACAAATTCGAGCAGAATTTTTTGTAAAAGCGAAGAGAACCTGTGTTAATCTCGATTACGTGAACGTCTTATATTATTTCATTCGCCTGATACCGTAATCGAATATTCTCTCAGAATCTGCGACGGTGGTGGAAAGAACGGAAAGTGGAAAGAAGAAAGGTTCTCCCGAGAACGAGCAAGAGTACCGGCAAGATCTGCCGGAAGAGTCCAAATACCAGTCTCACAATCTCGTCATGAATTGCGTGATCAGAGTAATAAAACACTTGGGCTGCCCGCACAGCTGCTCGGACGGAATACGGGGACCGCAGGCCGACTTCTGTCGATCTCAGGGCCAAACGATCCTCAGCAAGTTGCATCGAAACAGTTCGAAACAGTTCTCCCGGTTCCTGAGATCAATGGTGCGGGAACAACCGATACCGGAGATTTTGGAATTCTTTCACGCATTCGTTGGATTCTGCGTGGATCCAAGTTCGTTATTATCTCCACTTAGTGAGTAAATCGAGAGGAACGAACAACACGGCACGGTGTACGCTTTCGATATTTCATCCCGATATTTGCCAAGACGCTCGCAAAATGCCACGATCAGCGCAATTGGTTCTCTCGAGACGCAAAATTTATTTTCAAACGCAATTGTCGAAAATTTGTTGATTCGTGTCGCCTTTGGTATCGCAGTTTCGCAGTTTCGCAAACGCACATCCTTGTACGCGCATTGATGATTATTTTGTTACTCTTGATTTTCAATATTAGCAAGAATTTCGCGCGACGCAAAGGACTTAGGGTGTATCTTGTGTGGCAGATCAGAAACGAGGGTCCAGCAAATCGCCGGAGGTCGGCTCGCAAGGTGGATACGCGACGAATTTTGGTGCCAATATTATTGGAACTGGGGGAACTGGCGGTGGCACTGGCAGTTCCTCCGCGACAGCTGCTGCGGGCACCGTGGCTGCAACAACCACTGGGACTGCAGCTGGATCGTACGGTGGATTTAGCAGCCACAGCGCTCGCGGCATAGAGGGTCACATTTTCAATTACGTTTTCAAACCGCTGGTTACGCGTTTCGTAAAATCACTGAAGGAGCTGAAGTCGCAGGAGAACATAAGCTTGTACTGCGATCTTCGGCAGTTCATGTCGTACGTCAAAGAAGTTCACGGCGGTGCTTTCCGCCGTGTTGCTCTGAGTGGAATCTTGGACTCTGCGGATCGACCTAACAAGCGATGCAACAGCAATGTTCAAACGACCCGTGTTATTAGGTAAAGGAATAACTTACTGGTCAAGCAATTTTTGCGAGATGCGAGAGGATGTAAGAGGAAATAAAAGGTACAAATAATTTTTAATAGACACATACACCAGTCTGATTTGGAGGAACACGCAGATATCGGTGAGGAAACTTGTTACACGGTGGATGACAGAGGTACTAGGAAGTTTCTATTCAAAAAGCGTAGTACGTCCTCGACTTGCGCAGTATGTACACCGTGTCAAATGGATGGTATATCGTCATTGGTTTCTTCATTTTAATGATGTAGTTCACGTTTATGCAGAGCCTTCTTGAAACAGAACTGAGCGAAGAGAATGCGAAGATCAGCCAAAGCCCCTTGGGAAATTTGAGGAAAAAGCATCACATACTCACACCGCGGCAAAGTGAACGTAATTTAGGGATAGACTTGAGCTCTGGGAAAATTCGGAAATCTACACGCTTTCAAATTGGCGGCATAGGTAGAAATTATAAAAGTTTCGAACATCTATTGCGAAGAACGCGGTGAAAAAAGTGATTATTTGCAAGATTGTCACGAATATGTACAATTTCAGTCAATTGGTTTCGAAGGGAATATGGCAGAACTGATTCCACCGACAGTCACGAAAGCAGCGAATCGCCAACAGATGGTAGTTTCGTTAGGCAATCTAGTTTTCATTACGGTCATCACCGTAGTGCATCTAGATCGGGTCGTGGGTGAGTCCATTTTCATAAAATTTCACGCATAAACAGGATGTTCACGGATTTACTAGACAGGATTTTTCTCGAAATGAAGAAAGAGTAGTATTATTTTTTGCAAGCCACACAATAATATATGAAAATTTTTTTGTATCTTTTATTTTTAAGAAACGAAGGTTAATTTTTTTTTTAAATAAAACGCTACATATTTTTACTACGTGAAAGCAAAGTGATACAAAATGATCTTTGAGCTCATATAAGGTCTATATTTCTTATGTACTAGAAATATTATTATAATATTTAATAACATTTCTTATGTACTAGGAATATTATTATAATAATATTAATCTATGTATTAGTAGAGATGTATCTTTTATTTTCGATACATCACATATACATCATAATATATGCTTGATATATGATACAAAAAAATTTGTAGCATTTAAAAATTTGAACTTCATTTAAAAAAAAGATGGTGCAAAAGAATAAAAAAAGATTTCATACACCATTATGTTGCTTGCAACAAGCAGTATTATTTTTCCCTCTTTTCTTTTTTTCTCATACTTAATGTTTATGTGAAAAAACATTAATATATACGTGAATACCGTGTACATGTATACAGAACACATCAGAACTAAAGATCGTACAGAAAGTACACTAGAAAAGGATAAGAAATTTTATTGTACCATTTAGTAACAGTTTATCGAAATGTTAAACTCTATAAACATTCTGTTTACGTAGCGTTGGCCTAACTTTGCAAAAAGCGAAACGTCGAATGGAAGATCAGTTGAACAAGATTGGCTTCGGAAAGAGTAAGAAGAAAGAAAGTCTGGAAGAGGTGCCAGGAAGCTGTAAGTGAACAACGACGAACCATTCCGTCGTCTACTATTGTATTTCAAAAGTCTCAGCTAAGACACGATTTCACTGCAAACAGATCTCAGCAGAAGAAATTCCATAGAATTTGGCGAAGCCTCTAGAGAATCAGAGTTCGTAGTGTTGAAAGAGAGAAGGCTGGTACCTCGTAACGCCGTCTACGATGGAATGCTTAGATTCTCATTCTTACTGGAGACTTGCCAACCGGGTTCGGTTCCTGATCACTATCTAATGGCGGCAATCTTAGATCTTGTAAAAATATTTTATTTCTCACGGTATTAATCGATCTGAAACTTTACTTAAGTCGAGCACGTCGTTGATCTTCCACGAGATTCGAAAGAAATTAACATTAAGAAGATATCATGTACTTCTTCCTCTTCTAGCCTTACGCTCCGGTGGTTGCACGAGCTTCATTGTTGCTGGAATGTGCCCATTTCGTTCATCAGTGTAACAAAGGGCAATGGCCAACCTGGATGAAGATGAACTTTCCCCTGTTTCGTCCGTCGGTTCCCATTAACAACCGGAACACCACGATGGCATCCCGGGTTCACATGCTTCAACGTACTGCTGGAAAATTATTCTATCAATGGGCAGAGGTACATTGACATTCCAGCCGAGAGAAGGAAATCTCTGTGAAACCGCGAACGTCCGACAGTGCATTGCTTTCTTTCGACAGGCTATCGGAACAAGACTAGAGGAGTTATTGTTAGAAGACAAGCAAAACGTCGATCAGGTGATCGCGACGGTGTCCGATGAAAATAAACAGAGAGATTTGATCATCGAAGACGAGGAGGAGGATTTTCTCGACGAAGGTGATTTCACGCAATGATCAAAATCAAAATGTAAAGAGGATCGCCGCGAGC
The DNA here is from genome assembly GCF_011392965.1 of Frieseomelitta varia. Classification (NCBI taxonomy): domain Eukaryota; kingdom Metazoa; phylum Arthropoda; class Insecta; order Hymenoptera; family Apidae; genus Frieseomelitta; species Frieseomelitta varia. The sequence continues at coordinate 122,927 of NW_025110384.1, forward strand.
GAACAACTAAACATGTTCGTTGTCGTTTCAGCCAGCATAAACGGCTACGGATCACAATGTCCGATCGCGTTGCGCCTAACAGCCTGCATTCTACTTCTGGAAGTGACAGCGTTCTTACGAGAAACCTACCAAACATTGCCCAAGTTCAAACTTCTGACGAAGGAACGGCCGCCACCTTGGGAAAGGATGTACAACAGAGAGGCGAATCGACGATGGAGCATGGCACTTTCGTCGATGGGTCATTCACAGACCTCGGCTCAAAGTCTTCAATCGATCGTAGGTGACCGGGAAATGGCTCGTAAGTATAAAAGGCAAAACGTTCTCTCCTACTCTCGTTCTTTCACTCTGTTCTCTCCCCTTAACTTGATCCCTCTAAATTGAATTTTTAGCGGAACGTAAGATCAGTTTCGTGCTTTACGAACCTGACAACGAGTCAGAAGGTAGTAGTAAATCAACCGTTACGATTCAAGGGGAAGATTTTCAAACAACGGAAAAAGAGAAGGCGAAGCGCGTGCAACCGCCCCAAGGTCGGCCGCTTCTTCTTCGCCGTGGCACCGCGGAGAATGCGACTGGCTCGTTTAAGAAACGAAGTTTGAAACTTCGACGTGGCACCAAGGAAGGGAAAGATACTGAATGCGAGGCCTGTGAGTATACGAATAGCCGGCGGTTCGTGGCTTGAAATCGCAGAGATGCTTTATTATTTCTCTTTTTTTCTTATGCGAAAGAGGATTGCATGGATTGTTGATGATAAAGTTAAATATTACGAGCAAATACAAATCAATTAAAAAAAATAATAAATATATATGTATATCGAGAAAAATTGGAGAGTGCTGCAGTTACGCAGTGTCTATCCAGTGTATTTGATAAAAATATTAACACAGATGAAACAAATAAATATATAAATATGAATGTTTTTAGATACGGTGAAACGAGCAGACTCGATACAGTCGAAGAGGAAAGTGAGCTCTCTGTCAGACAGAAGCGACACGTCCGAGCCTGGTTTCGGTGGTGAAATCAGCGGGGAAGAGTCACCGGGAATTCTCATCGACGATCAACCACCGGAGAGTCCAAGCGACAGCAACGAAACTGACGAGACGAATAAGAATTTCCCTTGGATGAAGGTGCTGATACAGCTGGTCAATTCGTTCAACTTCTATTGCTCCCATCAGAACTTTTGCCATCCGTATTGCCATCGGCGTCAGATGCGAGCGTGCAGCAGATTGATCAAGTCCATAAGGAAAATCTACGGCGAGGAATTCGGGATTCTCAATGGCACGGGGATGTTCGACTTCGACACGGACAAGAAGGAGGCGAGCAAAAAGGAGAAGCGGAGCCGCAAGGTCTCGGAACAAACGAGCACTCAGGTGTCGCCTGTGCGCAGGAAGGACAGCGTTGGGAAAAAATACAAGTACGCGAGTTTCTTTCGTAATTAAACAGAGGCACCAAGATGAAAAACCGATGAAAGTGTGTGTGTGTGTGTGTGTGTGTTTTTTCAACAGAGTCGAGAAGAACATGGATGGCTCGCAGTCGGGCAGATTGGCGCAACGAGATTCCTCAAAGGATTTGGCTGATCAAGACTCGGAGAAAGGGAAGGAGTCGTCGAAAATCTCCGGGGATTCGGACAAAGAGAATTCGCCGGTATTGAAATATCTGAAAACTCAGGTGAAGGATATATTTCACGCGCCGCTGGCCACTATGGTGAAAGGGGCGGTGGTGATGACCGAGGAGTTGTTCGTTGACGTTCTACCCGTCGCTTGGGAACTTCTGTTGGAGTCGAACCAGGAGGTTGCAGCGTCCGCCGCGTCTCTCTTCATAGTGGCGGCTGTACGAGCCCCAAATCAAGCCAGCGAGTTGATGCATCACGGCCTCGAGCACAGCAGCTCGAGCGTACGAATAAACGCGATATTAAGATTTCAAGTGCTGTGGAAGCTGCGATATCAAGTTTGGCCGCGCATGGAAGAGAATGCTCACCTCACGTTCAAGGTCCCTCCACCTGGAATAGAATTCACTTTACCATCGCCGAAAATCGGTATCGAATCGTTGCCAGTCGTGGATCCGCCTTGGATGCCACAGGTGAAAACAAAGGTGGAGGAAGTGACTATTAACCAGGAGCATCATGTAAGCCTTGAGATAAGCGTTGAAATTGTAGAACACCTTAGAATTAGAACTTTTTCAGTAGATTAAGTAGAATTTACTACAACTATTACTTAGAGGTCCCTGGTGACGGCAACGAAAACTCGTAAGAAGCAACAAACTGAACTCATAAAAAAGGCTTTGCAGGCACAAGACGACAAGAAACGCGAAGAAAGGGAAAACTTTCTGATCACTACCATACCGATTACTGTACAAGCAGCATACGAGCCAAGCCCTGTCGGAGATGATCATGATGAGGGTACGGTGCCAATTTTCCTTTCGAACCTCACCTTTTGAACTTAATTTGTCCCTCGATGTCAAATTGGCACCGACAAATGATAAAATATCAACACCCACAATGGAAAGAATGCATAATTTTATTAACAATAAGTCGATTAAATTTCTATTTTACATTGTACATAAGTATTCAATTTCATATCGTGATCTTGCAGTTTCTAGTTTCGTCTAACGTTATGATCGTGTTTTGTGTTTTCATTTCTTACAGCTATATTCTAAACCGTATGCATTAAATTCTAGTATATTAATTAGAAGGCAATATACCGATCGTTTAGAGATTTGAAAACAAATGTTATTTGCAACCTTGGTGATCATTTCGTTAATATACTTTATATATTTAGAAAAAACACATGTTGCAGAGTATTGTCTGTGTATCAATGTAATGGCAATAAAAAATGTTTAGCTGTATTAAAAATTCATTTAAAATTGCGTGTTAACATTCGAAGCTCATTGTCACTCATTCGCGATAAATAATCGCAATGAATTCCCATTCCCGCGTCTAATGATCGACTAACTTTGTAGGAAATGTTGGAGACGAAGATGGCGGCGAAACTATACCGAGAAACACATCTCATCATGGCCAATCTGCACCTTCGTTATTTCCATCTTCGCTGTGCTCTGCAATCGTGCAGATAATTAATCTCCTTGACGACGCTGCCGTTTCAGACGATGGAAGCGCCGTTTACGAAGTTGCGTATCAAGTAAGCAGTTCACCGTCCAATTAATCGCGCGGCAAGTTATTTCAACAAACAAATTGAATGGTTTTTAATTTCATCGCAGGTAATCTGGAACTGTTTGGTAGAAGACAGTGCGCTGTTTCTTCGTTACGTTTTAGAACGTCTTACCAGGGAGAAGCAGGAGTTGATGTTCAAAATTTTGAGACATCTCATTCGGTTCGTGCCGAAGCTACCTCAGCAGGCTGCTTTTGCTCTGTACAATTATATTATTGGATACGTTATGTTTTATGTGCGTTCACCGCACGAAGAAGGACAAAAGTTAATCGGAACTGCACTTTCTATACTATGGATGGTAAATAAATTCTCTCGAGTTTAAACAAGCCAACGCCATCGTTTGCACAGAGTGTCACAATCTTAAACGTCAAAATTTCGGCAGCACGTACAGGATTAATAAATTGAAAAACTCTTTTAAAGATTTGCTTTCGAGATTCTCAGTTTATTGATTTTCTACACACTTCCAAAGTTTCGACATTTAAATTCGGTATAGCTGTTATAAGGGATTCCATGTGTTTGAGTTATGGCATATTTGCTTTAGCTATGTTTTTCACTTATTTCTGCAAGTTCCTATTTTGTTCAGATCAAAATTGAATAGCTCTGAGAGTTTCTGTTCTTAACAGGTCGTGCACAGCGTCCATGGAATAATGTTCAAAGACTTGAAACAGATATTACGGAAAGAGCAGTGTGACGCTTCGATTTTGTTGACCGCGAACGTTCCATCCGCGAAAAGAATCGTAGTTCACGGTCCGCAAGGACCAGATGCAGGAGGAATTCCCTCGCAATTCCCAGTGCAGGAGGACACGCAATTTTGCCAAATACTGCGGGAATCTTTGGACTTTTTCGGCATCGAGGAGTCGAAGCAACGAGAGTACTTTCTTGTTGACTACAAAACACGTTTGTACTAATCACATCTTTCTAAAAAAAAAAAAAAAGTCATACCATATAATTTACGATTGCTCGTTTCTCTTTCTTTTACACAATTACTTACTTGCGTTTTTTTTTCAGATCAAATTCGCAACCCATCGTCGTATGTTCGCGATTACTATTTCTTTAAAGGGAGATCGCAATTTTCGGAGATCGAATTGGTTCATATGAAACCGGAGGACGCGTTCAATGCTTTGCAACGTCAAGAACTGATTCACAAGTTCGTCGAAATCGGCAAAGTGTTGCTAACGTGGGCAATTTTGAAAAACGTCGACATGGTAGTTCAAAGGGTAGTCTTTCTTCACGAGGAGCTAATGAAGCTACCTTCTTTCCCGAGAAGAGCACTGGAGGCGGACTTGGATTTGTATAAAGGTGGTGAGATTGGCAGGGTAAGCAAAACACTATTCTACTTTTGCGTAAAATAGAGGCAATTTTGATCACTGAAACAGGCCATTAAACTTGTCTAGCGTCAAGGAGCACATACTTTGATAGTTTCTGTCATAGATAAATAATGATAGTTGATTATTTTTTTCCATAGGTGAACGCGTAGAGAACATATGGAGATCAACGTTTTCAATGAAATCGTATAATGTTTAATTCATTAACAAGTAAATGGTAAAATAATGGTTCCGATGTAAATGGATTAACACTTTGCATTAAAAATTAAACGCGTTCACCTATGGAGAAATGATCAATAACAGATTGTGCTCGATGTCAAGCAAGTTTACCTACTATACACCGAGATAAACCATGAATTTTATGATCATTCCTTTGTCAGGAGCTTCTTGGTCTAGACGTGATGCACAAATTTATGTGGGTCAAACTGATCGCGAGAATGTTCGAAGCGATGGCAGGCAATTTCGCTTATTCAGGAGACATTCATTTGTTTTTAAATGTTCTGAACGGCGCAGTAATTCTGCACAGCGAAGACTCGTGCATTTTGCGTTACGTCATTGCTACGTATATTAACGCCGCGCATAATTTCAAGAATATTTTTTCGACGAACGGCTACTTGCTAATTATGCCGACGTTACTGCAATTGTACTCCACTCACCAGACGAATAAATTGGTGACAACCACCGTGGAGTACGCTGTTAAACAGTTCTATCTCATGAACCGAAAGCCATTCATTCTTCAAATGTTTGGAAGTGTTTCCACCATATTGGATACGGATGAGACTAGCATTCATGGAGAAGCGCACAAGGTATGTTATATACAATCGTAGAACGCGATGATTATATTGGTCTAGCTTTTAAAAATTGTTTAAAGGTTCCTTCGGCGTGCCTATTTAATTTATTGCTGAGCTTGGAAACTCCGTCGCCGGATCCTTTGAACATAGACGAGCTGGTTAAAGAAGAGAAACCTCTCAAAGCTATTGATTTTTGTTACCACGACGAGAATGAAATGGTCACTGTATTAGATTGCATATCTCTTTGCGTGATGGTAATAGCTTACGCGCCTGATTCCGTGAGAGGTCAACAAATGTTGGTAAGGCAATTTCAATTAAACACGCTTGAAACATTTGTTCTGTAAACGCCCGCGATTAATTTTCTGTAATGTAACAGAGGATACTGGAAGCAATACTGCCATGCTACGTTCAACAGATACAGTCCCCGACTTATAACAAAGAAGGCAAAACAGAGAAAGAAATCATACATCAATTGGCTATAGCTGTGAAGACCTTAGTAAATAATTCTGAAGCACTTACCAAGTAAGCTTTGATTTTCAACGAGAAATTTCAACTGTATGGTGTACACGTACGCGTCAAATTTTTCTAGATATTACAACGGACCACAAAAGTCGAGCCCCGAGCACAAGGGCTCTAGTCAAAGGAATTACGGCAAGGGCCCGTATTCGCCTGGTTTTGACTTCGAAGATGATACTCATACCACCAAATATATGGAACATTCTAAGGTTCGAACCTTTTATGACCGGGACAACGACGACGCGGAAAATTGTCATAAAAATGAGTTTCGTCGACCACGCGACACGTTGTTGAACATGGTCGGAGACTTTGTGGCTCGCTGCACGACCCGCTTGGTCGAATTGAATAAAAAATCTCAAGATGGAAAGACGATCGAATTGTTAGACTCCAAATGTCATATAGTGAGTATTTCACATATTTGTTTTGTAAATTTTTTTTTTTTTTTTGTACGTTCTTCCCTCGATGGAGTAGAAATTAAGTTTTTTAGTCTTTCAACTGTCTGGCAATTTGTTGATTCCATTCCTGTAGATATCTCGCGTTTATTATTAAAAATACGAAATTTGCTCGTTAATAGCGATTGGCGGACATTGCACACAGCCTGTTGAAAATATCTCCGTACGATCCGAGCACGATGGGTTGCCGCGGCTTAAGAAGATACATGAACGATATTTTGCCCTCGACCGATTGGTCCAGCGACGACATGAGGCCTGCGTTGACGAATATTTTAAGAAGACTGGACAAAACGTTTAGCAAGATACACAAAAAGGCTTCTATCAGGAGAAATACCGACTGGACTGCTGCGAGCGATCTTTTGAAAGGGGTTTACGAAACGTTGGCAAAATGTCCTTACATCGCTCATTTTCAATACTTAAAGGCATTACTCACTACTTGCCAGGTAACGTAATTATTTTATATATATCTACGAGCGTTTAAAGGAGCATCAAATTCTAAATCGAATATTTATCGCCGCTCGAGATTAATAGCATTCGACAACATCGTTGTTAAAGTGTAGTTAGATAATCAAGTGCCTCACGAACTTAGGTATTGAAGAGTTAATAACAATAGTGGAGGAATAATTAGGCATTTAACATTTTATTAATTGGGAGCTTTAATTTATCTATAGTCATTAATCATTGGAGATACCCCACCGGAGGATATGACATCAGCTTCCTCCGCGGCTTTAATGAGCAAAATACCTCCGCAACATTTTTGCTCGACGGTACTTCGACTGATAGCACTTTACGTTATATCTCTCGGAGAAGGATATTTACACGCTATGTTTATAACTCAAACTCGAATCGAGAATATACTACTCAATTTATTAATACCATTGTTTCTACGCGTGGGAACAGGAAGAAAAGGTAATATTTCAGTAGATCTCTTAAAAAATATTAATTTCAATTTAATCGATCCATTAATTTATCATTCATTTAATGGATCAATTTAAAGATATTATTATATATGTTTCAGATGTACCGAAACTGAGACAGTCTGATATAAATTTCTCGTTAACCGCGGTACTAAACACTTTATGGCCGCCTTCCACGAAAACTATGCCATTAAGCGCACAAAATTTAAAAACAACGACAGACATGAGAGCGGGTAGTTTAACATTTGCAGCGAGAGACTCAAAGACTTCAACTAAAATGTCGTTGACGTTGTATCAAGTTGCCTTTTTAGGTAAACAATCGAAAGATTTTTATATGGTATATCTCATGTTACACGTATAAAATAGCCCTTGTCTATTTATTTTCCCATATCCATTTCTCGTAGCTCTAAAAATAATGACGATATGCTTCGAAACGGAACTGAAGACCGAGTGGCCAAAAATTTTACGCACAATGCGTTTGCTGAACAAACGAAACGAGGCTTCCACTTACCTTTGGAACTTTATAGAATTCGTAGTGACGCATCGGACCGCATTGTACATTCAAATGCTGCCGTTCATCGTTCACAAGATCGGTCAAGCACCGATCTCGGAGCACGAGAGGAACATGCAGAGCACAATACGATCGAAGATCACCGGCGATACTAAAACGGTACCAAAATCGCGCGGCACTCTACTGACTGATCTTATTCACGAATTGAAGAACCTGAAGGAAGAAATAGAAGATCGGAAATTTGGTTGGTAGATGAAATTTTATGACGCGATCGATTCGATTCGTTGTTAGAAATAAAAGAATAAAAAAATAATAATAATGTACAGACGAAGCGCAAACAGAGCCAAAGAGGAGTGTCGCGGACATGCATTCTGTAAACGAAGGGCAGTCACGCACACAGAGATTGTCGTTAATCGATCTTTTAACCGGAGACCTCGGATCCAGAAGTCACATGAATCATCAGTCGAATTCCAGCAGTACTATTAAAACAACACAGCCGAGTCAAGTATCAGCGCCGCCAAATGGTATACAAACTACACGCGGTACGATTTTACCATTTATTATATTTCATAGAAAGCTCGTCCTTTACAGCGTTAGAGCTTTACAGCGTTTTGAAAAGTTTGCCAGTCAGTGATAAAATTAACATCGGTATTTTCATTTCACTGTTACTGCAGGATCGAGCACAAGCGGAGGTTCGTCCACCCTTCGCGAAGTTTGCGACGGTGTCGCCGAACAACAAGAGGAACAACAGCCGCCAACAGGTATTTCATTTCCTCCGAGATTCTCAATATATATCAGTCCCAAATTTTCAATATTAACGGTGCGACTGCAAGCCTCTCATAAATGTTTTCGCTGTTTTCTCGAGCGATTAAGAGACGTCTACCACAGTTGGATCGAGCCATTGTCTATAGGGCACTGCGATCAAATTTGCAAAGCTCTTGTGACACTTCGTTCTTTTTCGCTTCGTAAATGACGACGCATCGTTTCATTTCATTCCCTGACGAGCGAGGCTTGCGACGAAGCGTCGGAATACTTTTATTTCGAGGTCCTCATTACCAGTATAGCCACTTTGAATTGATTTCCATCAGCTTACGCTTTTGATTTCTCGTTTTATTTTCCATCGTTCGGGCCTCCCTGTTTGGTCTTATATTGATCATTATGTTGCTTCCATTGCTAGCTAGGGGACGGAGGTAAGCGGATTCTAATAGTAAATTCTACTAAAATCTATGATAAACGTCCTGCTGGTGTGTTCCCCCTATCACGCTTCTCCATATCTCGTTATCTCATCTAATTTTGCTCACCTTCTCTCCTCCTCTATGTTCCTTTTGGTCACATCTGTTGCTAACTATCTTCGTATTATTCCCGTGAACAGAGATTCGACCAAACCTTTGTGTACGTATGCACGTTAAAAAAGAATTGCAGTTTATTCTTCGATGCACATTTCTGCTAGCAGACAAAACGTTAATAAATTTATCATCCTTCCTTTGGAAACAAAGCTTGAACTTGTTTACCGTGTAAATTCATCCTTATAACATGTCGTATATTATATCGTAATATATCCCAGATAAGAGATCACAGAATATGTCTACTCGCGATCACTTAACTGGGATACGTATATATTTTGTTTAGTGTGTTTCCCATACATCTCGTATATTTCGTTTTTTATGTATCTTGTGTGACGATATATATTTTGTAAAGATCGAGTGACGAAAAAGTAAAGGTGATGTTCGAACCTCACGCACGTAAGATTCGATCATTACTTGCTGTTGTTCACATCGAATTAGCAAAAAATTTGATTTCATGAACCCGGAAGAGAGTGTTCATTACGAAAAATATAAAAAATCTTGTTTTTACCATATATTTCATTAAATTATTCTATTATTATTGCTGTTTTCCCTTTTACGTTTATGTACACAATCGTAATAAATGTATGTATATATTTATATATGCATATGTGTGTGTATATATATATATATATATATATATTGTATATATATATATACATATATATGTATATGTACATACATACATGTATTCGTATACATATAGCAGTATTTAGACAATGGTAATGTCCAACAGTTGGTATCCTGTTCATCGTTGCATAGTTTGTACTTCACTAACGTAGTTGCTTCGACTTTCTCGTTCGCTTTCTTTCTTTTATCTGATCACACGATCTATCTATAATCGAAAGTCAATTTTCTTCACTACAGATTAACACAACATTCTCTGTTTATCTGACAAAAGAATGCATACAACTTATGTGTGCGTGGGCGTGTATGTGTGCTTAAATCCTCTACGTACTAACTTTCATATTTCTCCATCAATACTATATCTTTTCGTTCTTTTTTTTTTTTTTCTTTTCTTTTCTCAATGAGAGTGTGGCCTAAAACATTTAAACACAATTTCTCGCAGGTCTTCCATAATCGAAGCAACCTCGTCAAATGTCAATTTCATTTTAGATTTCTCACCGATTAATTCTATTATACAAATATTCCGTTCCCCATACTATCGTAAACGTTTTCGAAACTCATGCTTCTCTACTAAATTGAAATAAATGGTACCGTGAAAGTAGCGTATGCTAACGTCATACGTTGTATAATAAATAACGTTGAATTTTAATTCCTCTAACTTTAGCAGAATTTAGATTCCTAAACGATATTTCAACATAATAACTCTGTCACCTGGTATGACTCATTTGTCGTCTTTCGCTTCATTCTAGACATTAAATGTGGCATGTTTCAGATAAATCCCAACCATCTTCTACTAACGATGAACGTAACCATGTAAAGCCTCATCCTATATTAACTCATCAAAAGGCGCCAAAACTGCGCTTTCTCTCTTCTGTAGAGTTTAGGCACTCATCAGGTAAATTTCGAGCCCATACTCTAAATAAATAAGTTATAGTTATGATATTATTGAATTTACGATTGTATATATTATAGAAATTAATATTTTTATAACTAGAATCTAAATGCAACGTTTCTAATACGTATTGTAATCTTTAAATTAATAGATAATTAATGTTTATAAGAAAGAATGCTGCTAAAGCAAATTCAATGAAAAATTTAGTCTCTGAGATTTTTGATAAAATTTTTATAGATCAATTTATACGTACATAAATGTATATATTTGTATATATTTGTAATGTATATATTTGTAATAAGTATAGGAAAATAACAGTTTTCAATTGTCGAATTTTAGTTAGCTTTTATCAAAAATTTTTATCTTTTTATTAAATATGCTTACTGATCTAACTGAAACGTAGAATATAGTAAAATGAAAAAGTTACAATTAGAAAAAACCACGAAAATCTATTTCATTCACCTCATTTGTCTAAATACAAAAAGAAAACCTTTTAATAATATAAATCGTTAGCATGTTTAACTATCTCCTGCTATTCTATATCTTATCGTATATCATATTTCATATCATTTTCATTTACACGATATTTTTCATATTTTATCAGCTAACAATATCAGAACATGTACCTTTATGTTAATCATCTCTTATTTATCATTTCTGATATATCGACAGATATTAATAAGATAAAGCTATTAAAAAGATCATTGTAAAAAGAACACTATATATATATATTATTCTATATATATTTTATATATATATATATATATATTCTACACTCTCTATACTATATTTTCTTTCTCGTTTGATTGCTTTATTCGTGAATACATACAGTTGCCAGATGCTCGCTCTTCTACAGTCCTTCCAAGCTTACTTCAAATTAGTGAAATACAGTAGTGAAATACACTACATAACTAAGCCTTCCATTGTAAAGATAATAAAAAAGAAAAAAAAATGATATTATTCCTTGTATTGAATATAGTTATGAGCATGACTTTCAATAAATTTATTGAATATCCTTTTGAAAACGGCTTTTAAACAAGAGATATAATATTATGTAATACGATGTGAAACTTTATCCCTATTTATAACATATTATATCTAGAAAATGATAAATTCTCAATGCTTTAAAAAAAAAAAAAAAATACAAATTTAGTTTGTACGTGCAATTAACATCTAATGTTATTTATATCCTAATCTATAAATTAGGTACAAAATTATTAATTTAATGAATATTTATTCACAGTAGAGATAGTGCGATGTTGAGATAATCACACTTCACAAAATGTAATTATTATTCGAGAAACACGTCGAGTTATAATTTGTAGTTACGGAAGAGCAGCATGGATAGATTGTAGAATAGAGAGTAGAATTTTATATATAAAAAAAAACATTAATTGCATTTTATTTTACTAGGGGAAACCGTGACGAGCCAACTCAGTCCAACCAGTCCAAACGAGGACAGTTCAGGCGAATCCCGCCCAGACAAACCTCGATTACAACGCTCTATGGGTCAAAGCAAGAAGACTTTTCGATTGCGAAAGAGTCGAAGAAGTCACGTAGAAGTAATAATATATATACACCTATAGAAATATGAAATTTTTCTACCAGCGCTTGGCGATATTGCATTTCATATTTATTAATAAATATAATTGAAATAGTTTAAGTAATTAATTAATATAGTAATGAATTAATTCACACAGTAATCCACTAATCAATTTATATAGTATGTATCATTTTTAGGTATAGCTAATGATACAGCTGAGTTGATTTAAATATTTTAGACACACGTATATCGCAATATTTAAACGATGACTTGAAATTTAATTTAATTTTCAGGCAGTGCAAGTGAAATCAGAACAAAGTAATAACGTAACACAACCAACGACCCAACCATCAATTTTAACACCACCAACCCCAGTGATGGAACCATCGAGTTTTAGCATCCCCTCCGATTCGTCATCGATTCGCTCGAGAAGAAGTTCATCTATCCGACAGTCGGATTGCGAAAAGGGCAGTAATTTACTGAGCGATCAGCAGCAAATGCATGCTGGTCTTCACCACCATCCCCACCATCACCATCATTATCATCATCATCTTCATCCTCAGACGTCAGACGCCTCATGGGACGAAGATACATCCAGTACGTCCGGTTATCGTGAGTCGTACAGTATGCAATTGGTGTCACTAGAAAGCAGCAACAATAATACTCGTCCAATTCAAGCACCACCTTTAGCATCACCAGACTTGAACGACATGCCCTCAACTAGTAGCACTACGACTCACGTTTTCGAGGGAAGCTCGCCGGATTGCTCTATCAACGGAAGCGGAGGAGAGAAAACTGCATTGCTAACAGCTAGTCAAAGAACAACATCTCAACATTCCCTGCTGATGGTTTTCCCGAATCAAGATGAAGACACGTTGATATAGACAATTGACGGATATAGATGCAATGTATACCATGACGAGACTGATTAAAGCATTAACAACCTCTAATTGCTAACGAGAAGTCTCACAGTACATATCTATGTGCTAGTATTATTTGCCATTTGAATCATTTTTCTTACTTTTAATTTACGATACGTCTTTCTTCCAGTATGTTTAGCTGTGTTAATAGAGAGATACTACTATTTTCCTTATACGATTAAACGTGAATCACACGCACCGTCAATTACGGTAAAAATTACGTTAGCAGTTAAAGGTACAGTCGAACACGACAATGTAGAAAATTTTCGTAACGTAGAGCGACTGAGAAAATTTTAAAAATGATCTAACGCAGTGTTCAGAGTTTTCAATAATTCTCCGTTGACCGGAAAGACCAATTAAAGATACATATGTTCAGAGCCTAGCCTCGTGGTCACGGAATATGTACTTTGTAATACTTCGATGAGCGTAGCGAAATTACGACCACGTGGACGATTAGGCCTAAATATTTGTATGTCACGACTCTGTAAGAAACGAGTACATTTGAAATAAAAACACTTTAAGAGAAACACGATGAACTTTTTCTCCGTCCTTACTACAATTCTGAATTTTATTCCTTATGATTTTAATTTCCAGATTATAATATATAATTTGCCGCGTCTTTGAGTCACTAATATTATCAGCTAATAAACTACCATATAATGGAAATCAGAATAAAGAGAGAATTAATGAACAAATTATAGGTCCTGTATTTATTATTTAATATATATTTAAAATATTCCTTTCGTGTTCTACATTTTCTAAGGAATCAAATATATAAATTCGAACATTAATATAGATAATTTTTGAGTTCTTTCCTTAAATTCTTGTTTTGTAATTGTTATCAATGTTAATAATACCGTCATTTTTGATGTGGAAGATCGACGCTGAGTTCGGCAAGTACATAGGATAGTGCTGCAAATAGAGCTGTTCCCTTGTCGAGAGCTTCTGGATTTTCAACCAACATGGTATCCGCATTCGTATGATGGTAATTAAAGTATGTTTCATCTTGACTTCGAAAAGAACCTCCTGGTACACCTGCGTTTACCCAAGAAGCGATATCAGGACCTTCGCTGGGACTGCGAACCTTCAGATTTCCCACAATTGAGAACAATCTAAAAATGAAAATTAATAGTAAAACAAAAAATAAAATAAATTGAACAATTATGTTTTGTGGTGTTTTTTTCTTTTAGTTATATTTTACAAACTAACTTCATGATCCTTTCTAAAATGCATTTAACTTTTTCTGTCCCGGTAACTTGGAAACCTAATGGCATGAACGTGCCCGAATCCGATTCTAGCACAAACTGTAAATTTTTGTCTTCACTTCTGTGATTCTTGATATAATAATTAGCTCCTACAATTCCAACTTCTTCACCCGTCCACATGATCATTCTATAATTGTAATTAATCAGATTCTATAATTGTAATAAATCAGATTACCTGAATTTAAATGATATTTTTGCACTAGACATTTCTTGATTTCTTTTTGTAATTGATCATCTATTTCTCAAAATATTCACCTTACTGTTCGTCGTGGTCTGTAATTAAGATGTTTCAATAATTTCAAAGCTTGCCACGAAATAAATGCACCACCGCCATCGTCCATTGCGCCCTGACCAACGTCCCAACTATCGATGTGACCAGATATGACTACAACTTTCTCTGGTGTCTCAGAGCCTTTCAATTCAGCTATTACATTTCGTGATACTTTGTTCGGCAAATTTTTCGCTTGCATTTTTAAATTTATTTCCAAAACTGTACCTAAAAACGAAATGTATCACACATATTTTGCATGAAAACGAATCATATATATTTTCGGTGATACAAGCTACCGGAATTTTATTTCGGTCTACCTCTATCAGACATCCTTCTGAATAAGCTGGCGTCTTCAGCGGTGATACAAGCTACCGGAATTTTAGTCACGTTCTCATCATATCTTTGCATTCCTGTATGTGGAGTATATAAGGAATATGGAGTAACTGATCTAATTAAAGCGGCAACAGCACCATATTTTGATGCTTCCGTTGCTCCTTTGCTTCTATACTTTACTGTTTCACCATACGAAATATATTTTTCATTAAATACGACTATTTTTCCTGGTACCTAAAATGATCAAAAAATGATAAAATTTTTTTAAACAAAATAAAAGATATTAGAAATATCATAATATATTTACTTCGTGTTTTCTGTCTTCAAGCTCTTGGAAACTATCCACGACGATAACCTTTGCGGTTATTCCTTGAGGTGGAGTCCCGACACTGGTACCTAATCCCAAAAGAGCAATATTTTTATGCCTTGGTTTTAAAAGCGTTGCTGATTCTTTTCCTCTGGAATATATAATAAATATTTCGATAATTTGAATTTTAATATTTATTGGAAATAAGAAAAATTTATCATCAAATTTTACCTAATCCAATGTGGCACACTAACGGATTCTCCATGGACATTTTCCAATCCAAACTCCATAGATTTATTTAACACGTAGTCGATTGAACGCTCGAGTACTGTAGTACCAGTAAATCTCGGACCAAACGTATCAACGAAATAAGCTAATTCATTCCAGGTGACTCCTTTGAAAGATCCATATAAAGTCTCGTTTATTATAGCATGAACAAAGGGTTCGTACGAGTCTATTTCTTTTATAAGACTTTGCGGCAAGTTACATGTATTAACATTGTTTGTTTCATCACTCTCCAGTGCTATCGTGGATTGTACTTGAAAGAGCCACGCAATGATTAAGAATTTTTTAAGGAACATGTTGTTGAACAATGCAAATTTTTGATTTCCGCTGAAAACAATTTTCTTTTATAATTGACGATACTTTCATTGTTTAGTTTGTTTTTTGTATATTTTATCTTTAATATTTTTAAATTCCAAAATTAACTCTTAATAATAAATGAATTAGAAAAGTAATTAAAATATTATCTAATATATGTAGTTTATTACTAATATCACTAAAATTATCGTATAAGTAGCCGGGTGATTATATATAAAAATAAATCGAAAAAAAATAACAGTCTTTCTTTTAAAACTCTATTTTTAAGAAAAACAAATTTAAAAATTCTGGGAACACCCTATATATATATTCGATTAATATTGATTAAAATCATTTGTAGTTTTGCTTTATTAGATAAAAGTATCTTTTATGTACATCGATTACGATCAACTCAATCAACGACTCAATCACGAGTCATATATAAGATAATATAAAAAAAAAGACTAATGTAAATAAGAATACGTCTATAGTGATAAAGACAGTGATAAAAATAAAGATAAAGTTTAAAAATTACAGCTATAAAATTTTCTTAAAATTATAATACGTGAATAATGTCCTTTCGACTGTACCTTACTTTTCTATTATCTTCAAAGTAAATAAAATGAAATGAAATGAAATTAGATGAACATAAGCACACACTTCGAATCACCTACTGACTAATGTCTCATCAGCTTCACTTAATATATATATATGGATATAGTGCTATGGAGGGGAATCGGAAAGTGGAGGAGAAGGATGCGGTAGTTATCTTTAGGAGATTTTATTATACTTGTTGACGAAGTAGGGAGACACAGTGAGAATAATAGTCTTTAAATCTAAATATAACGAGGACATTATCCACTTTTCATAATATCTAAGATTATTCAGTAAAATCAGTTAAAAACGCTACCATATTGCTACTTGAAATTGTAAAGATTATTAAATGATAAGTTAATTATCTTAAACAAAGGCTCATTGAAATTTTTTGATAACAAATTTTTTAATAACCAAATTTGGAGAACTAATTAAATTTTATAATCTCTTTCTTAATAGATAACTTAGTTTAATAAACTATATTATTAATAATAAAAATTTTTTCCGAAGTTCAAATAGTAGCAAAGGAAAAGATTAGGATTTTAGATTTGTGCAACTACAGAAAATTACAAACTAATTTTATTAATTAATTTTCTTTTTGTAAATTGAAATCTGATCAATTTATGGATACGTGTCGACATCTACATTTTTCCGTGGAAAAGAGAAACACATATACAAGATGTCTCGAATCACAGAGGAGGTATATGAATAGACATTGTCTTACTTACAGAAGAAATATATGAATAGACATTGCCATAGACGTAGTATATGAATAGAATTCACATAAAATGCAATATATTTTCGGTCCACGATTAGGGGAATCTCTGGACCCCTTTACTATTTTCGTGTCACATCCTGTCGTACCGATTCAGGCAAGTTTTGCACTGCAGCACTACTAGTGATGAAAATTAGAATTAAGAAATATGGACAGTATTGCTGCATTTGCTTCGAGAATTATTTATTGAATTGAACGTGGTGATACTTCATCAATGAAGGAACAGTGATTGATGGATATTGAGGTGAAAAATTCATTATATATTTGATTATTTACATCTATTTAAAGGTACTAGGAAAAATTGATTGAAATTTTTTTTTAACAACTAATTAAATATGAATTAGATATAATATGTTTTACTTATTTTAGTGTGTAACTTCAGAGTTTGAGTGAATCCTGAATAGTCATTTCGCGCGAAACGCGTAATTACAGCGCTCCAACGGTGAAAAAGGCAATATAATCCTACGATTCTCAAACCTCGAATCGATATTTCTCATGATCGATTTTTAACCGGCAAACATGGCGGAAAGGAGCACGCCTCATCTGTAAAAAAGGAAGCGTTATTCAGAAAAATCACCAGAAAGAATTATCATTAAAAAGTTCTCAGGTAAAAATATAAATTAATAGTTGTTAGATTTCTGTATGTATTGTGTGTGTATTATTTTAAAATAAAACGTGTATTTTTGGCTGCAATTCAAGGTAAGATTTAACCAAATTATTACATATAATTTTCAACAATTAAAGAAATAATCGTATATAGACATTTAAACAGAACATACTGTGCTAAAAGTTATTTATAATTTTATATCAAAATTTAATTTCAATTTTAATCAGTAAAAATATTGTAATCTTGTAATTTACTAACTCATTATATATATATATATATATATACATGTATTTTATTATATGTTTCTACACATATACTTCTATTACAACATTTTCTACTTATTTATTGATTCTTTAACTTCATATTGCGGACTTTTTAATAATTCTAATACTAAATTCAACAATAATTTATTAAGTATGTAAGTATTTAATAGTTAAAATAACAATTTTACTGCAAATATACTAAAATTTTCCATTTTTTAAATAAGTAAAGCGTAGAAGGCCTAAATGCTAATTTTTAATATAAAATTGTATCACAAATTCTCGATAATTATTTTGCTTGAAACTACAGAGTACATTGATTGAGTTTTGAATGACGCGCGTAAAATATTTCAATGGCGCGCCGCTTTAAGCCAATGGGCATGCACGTCGCGTTAGCCAATAGAAAAGCGACTAGAAGAGAATTTGGCGGGAGATGCCAGTTTCGGGTGTCATGGCGTCGAGACGTGTCGATCTGTTTGACAGTTGTGAATTTTGTTAGTGCGTAAGTTTCCATGATCATTCTACCACCTTCTACAGTGTACTGTCAGGTTCGTTTAACTAATATATTGTTGTTTAATACATTTTTGGATGCTGTCATAACGATATTCTATAATTTTATGAACTTTGTTTGTTCGGTTCTCTTTGTTCAACTACGTAATTGTGGGATTTATCATGTAATATATCATATGTTAAAAGATAATAAAATATATCATATGTTTCTGAGATAGAATTTGTGCTTATTTATTTCAATATTATTAGGTCTAATCTCAAGTTTTTAGTTTTCATTCATACAGATAGTCGACTGATTGCCGAAATCACTTCGAAAGAACATCTCGATGACTAGAGTGCAAATTTGTATATTAACAACATTTGTAATTTATGAATTTTGTATGTTTGATATAGACCAGCATGTTTTATTTTTTATTCCAAATTATCATTTCGCGCGAAACGCGCGATTACAGCGCCTCATCGGTGAAACACGCAATATACTTTCTACGATTATTGAAATAATCGATATTTCTCACGATCGATTTTTAGCGGGAAACATGGCGGAAGCCCCATCTGTAGAGAAGAACGCCTCATCTGTAAAGAAGAAATTATTATCCAGAAGAATCATTCAGAGAGAAGTATCATCCAAATGTTCTGAGGTAAAAATATAAATCAATAGCTGTTAGATTAGTGTTTGTGTTGTGAATTTTTAAGATAAAATTGCATATTTAGCTTCAACTGAAGGTAAGATTTAACCAAATTATTATTACATATAATTTTCAACAATTAAAGAAGTAATTGCATATAAACATTTAAACAGAACACACTATGCAAAAAAGTTATTTACAATTTTATACCAAAATTTAATTTAATACTAACCAGTGCAAATATATGTAACCTTGTAATTGACAATTGTCATTGTTTTATATCTAAATATATACATATTTTATTATATGTTTTTACACACATACTTTTATTATTTTTTGATACTTTAACTTCATATTGCGTAATTTTTAACAATTCTAATAATTATATTAGCAATAATTTATTAAGAATGTACATATTTAATAGTTGAAATAACAATTTTACTGCCTTGAAGGCCTTGAGAATCGAAATTGAGGCTGTGTATGTAAGGTTCTTATTATTGCACCTATTTTTTCTGCGTTGCAAATACTTTCGACTAAACGTGTCGAGAATGTTTATATTCGTCTTATCGTGCCTGTTCGTTCAAGTTCACCCCATCTCCTTCCACTTTCTCAATTGCGAGACGAGACGTGTCGCTGAAAGTCATTCGGCTCTCGAATTTTGTGACAACAACACGTATTACGTCGCGTTAGGTTCGTAATATTTTCTAATCATCGGTAGCGTTTCTTCGATAGCGTCGCTTCTTCGACACTCTTTTACTTCCATTTTTACCTCATTAATAGTATATTTAATTAATACACGTGTGTTTAACGATTAATCGAGCATCACGGTAATGAAATCATGTAATATTTTGAAACTTTTCGCGTCGATTCTTCTTCAATCGTCGATTTCACTCGTACAGTTGCCGGTAGCTTATCTTGTACATTTCTTTAGTAGAATTTGAGGTGATTATCATTTCATTTTTACACGTTTGCCTTCATTTAACATATTTGTTCTAACTTTTGATTTCTTTTTGTGCAGGTTATTCCTTGATTCCAGAGACAGGATAGAACACATAGACGCGACGATTATTAATGGACAATCTGATATTCTTTGACAAAAATTTGGTAACATTTCATTTATTTTAGGTATACATAAACAATTGATGCGTAATTAAACGATTCAAAGCAAGATTTCACATGCGTTTTTGTAATATTATTTCTTAAGACTACATTTGGCTGTGAAATTTTGACTTGTGAAACATTTTTGAATATTTATAACACTTGACGTGGTATATTATTAATTTGCATATTTCCTATTCTAATAATGAACATTCAGAATACAATACTTGTCTTTCATTTACAGTATTCAGTATTGAGATATACTTTATAATTTACATCTAATATTTTTAATATATATTTAAATTTCTTTACAATCGTGTTTTAGAAAAATAGTAGTATTTTCTACATAAAACGTTTTTCTCTCTCATCTTTACTAATCAGCTTTATTTTCGAATATTTATTTTCAGATAGTTTTTGTGACCGCGAGCAAAGCGGTCGGTAGAATCAGTTTGTTGCGAAGTATTTTCATATTTTTCTGAGCAAACTGGCTCTTGTTAAATTAAATAATTCATTTGTAATTGTAATTCGCGAAATTAGAGTCAGTGAGTTCGTCGATTGTTACTTAAACACGCGCGTTGATAGTCAGTGCTCAAGAGGATAAGGCCTCTCCAGGAGATCAAGATCGTAAGTATATATTGTATCTCAAGTTATTCAATTTTTCAAATTTAACAACAAAGTATAATGTTTGATATTTTGTTACAGATCTTCTACAGTCTCCACTTCCCCATCTTCCAAGAATCATATGACGCTTCAAAAACTAAAAATGTAAGTACTTTAGTACGTTGTATTTAAATTTTATTCTCTATAGTTTTCTTTCTACTAAAATCGAATGTAAAATTATAGTTATAAAATAAAAGCATTCAAAATTATTAGTCCCAATTTTTATCATTATTAAAATTTAAATTTTCACAAATAACACTGTATTTTTAGAAACAAAATATTTTATGTTTTTTAGAAATTTTTCACGGCGTTCTCCATAGAATTCTCAGTGGTATTTATTTGATGAGAGTCTTCACGATAACTTTCCTTGCTCCAGTGCAGCAT
>NW_025110385.1:0-26180 GCF_011392965.1 Frieseomelitta varia
CCATAAAAGTTTCAACAGGAATTTGTCGAATGTAAGCTGGTTCGTCTCGCTGAAATTTCGATTTCTGTATCAGGAGCACATGATACTTGAAGAGGTGGCACGAGAAAACCACTCATCGAGCTGTGCTCCTGATACAGAGGTCTTTCAATTAAATTTTAAGCGGGAATTTGTCGAATGTAAGCTGGTTCATCTCGTTGAAATTTCGATTTTTGTATCAACAATTATATTTAACCCAATATAAAGTAATGCTGATAATAAATTAGTAATTACTATTGCTCCTCAAACTGATATTTGTCCTACATATCCTGAAAATGCAGTTGCTATTGATATAAATAAAATTAATCTACCAATTAGTCAAACATAATTTAATTTAAATGAATAATAATATAAAATTCGTCTAATATGAAAATATATAAAAATGAAATAAAATGAAGCTCCATTTATATGAATTAAACGTATTAATCATCCTGAATATACATCTTTTATAATATACGAAATTCTTTTAAAAGCAAAATTAATATTTGGACAATAATCTATAGATAAAAATAATCCTGAAATAATTTGAATTATTAAAAAAAATTCTAATATTTATCGAGAATTTCATATATAATTAATATTTGTAGGTGTTGGAAGATTAATAAACGATAATGGAATTTCCATTAAAATATTTTTATAAATAAATCTTTTAAATTTTTTTAAAATATTTTATAAATAAATCTTTTAAATTTTTTTTTTATTATAATAATTTATTTCGTAAAGTTTTTTTTTTATGTAACAAATTTTTGATGAAATTCATAATATTAAAATTATAAATAAAATAATTTATAAAAAAATAAAATAATTTGGATAAAAATATAATTTTGTTATTGAATAATTGAAATTATTATTAATAATATTAATATTATTTATCATAAATAAAAAATTAGTTTTTAAATAATAAAATATAATTATGTAAATTAATATATATATTAAAAGATAAAAAAATTTAAATTTA
Organism: Frieseomelitta varia; assembly: GCF_011392965.1. Taxonomy (NCBI): domain Eukaryota; kingdom Metazoa; phylum Arthropoda; class Insecta; order Hymenoptera; family Apidae; genus Frieseomelitta; species Frieseomelitta varia. The sequence goes on from NW_025110385.1 coordinate 995, forward strand.
TCTTTTATAATTTTTTGTAAATTAATTAAACAAATAAAATAAGAAAATAAAATTATTATTCCTCTAATTATAATAATTAAAATTGTATATAAAAATAGTAATAATATAGGTTTTGTTAAATAAATATTAATTGATATAAAAATTAAAGAAAAATAAAATAAATTAATTGATTTAAAAGATTAAAATAAATTTTAAATAATAATAAATTTTTTAAAAAAATTAAAATAATAAATGAATTTAATACAATTATATACATTAATAAGAAAATATAAATCAGGAGCACATGATACTTGAAGACGTGGCACGAGAAAACCACTCACCGAGCTGTGCTCCTGATACAGATGTCTTTCAATCAAATTTTATGCAGGAATTTGTCAAATGAAAGCTGGTTCGTTTCGTTGAAATTTCAATTTTTGTATCAGGAGCACATAATACTCGAAGAGGTGGCACGAGAAAACCACTCACCGAGCTGTGCTCCTGATACAGATGTTCTTCAATCAAATTTTAAGCGGGATTATTTCGAATGCAAGCTGGTTCATTTTGTTGAAATTTCGATTTCTGTATCAGGAGCACATAATACTCGAAGAGGTAGCACGAGAAAACCACTCACCGAGCTGTGCTCCTGATACGGTTATCTTTCCATAAAACTTTCAACAGGAATATGTCGAATGCAAGCTGTTTCGTTTCCTTGAAATTTCAATTTTGTTATCAGGAGCACAAGATACTCTAAGAGGTGGCACGAGAAAACCAATCATCGAGCTGTGCTCCTGATACAGAGGTCTTTCAATCAAATTTTAAGCGGGATTATTTCGAATGCAAGCTGGTTCATTTTGTTGAAATTTCGATTTCTGTATCAGGAGCACATAATACTCGAAGAGGTAGCACGAGAAAACCACTCACCGAGCTGTGCTCCTGATACGGTTATCTTTCCATAAAACTTTCAACAGGAATATGTCGAATGCAAGCTGTTTCGTTTCCTTGAAATTTCAATTTTGTTATCAGGAGCACAAGATACTCTAAGAGGTGGCACGAGAAAACCAATCATCGAGCTGTGCTCCTGATACAGAGGTCTTTCAATCAAATTTTAAGCGGGATTATTTCGAATGCAAGCTGGTTCATTTTGTTGAAATTTCGATTTCTGTATCAGGAGCACATAATACTCGAAGAGGTAGCACGAGAAAACCAATCATCGGGCTGTGCTCCTGATACAGATATCTTTCCATAAAAGTTTCAACAGGAATATGTCGAATGCAAGCTGGTTTGTCTCGTTGAAATTTTGATTTTTGTATCAGGAGCAGATGACTTTCGAAGAGGTAGCTCCACTGAGTTCTCCTTGGGGTGATTCTCCTCATACTTGTTTTTTCGAAAAATGTTTATGCGGGAATATGCCATGGTGCTGAAAATTCTGATTTTGCTTCAATAATTTACTTATCTACTTAGTATTCTTACGTCTTGTTGGGTGAAATAAAGTATGAAAGAAACTTTTAGTTGCGCAATTCTTAGCTTGATATCGTTTTGCAAATGGTAATATTCGGAGAAATTCAATTTTGGTTCGCTTCATAACTAATAATTCTCCGAAATATTGATATTTGGAATACGATACCAATTTCCGAGACCCACCACGTGGAGGTGACTACGCACGGGTCTCATTTGAATCTATCGTGTGATACTTCTGTTTCTCAAAGTCTCTTCCACACTGTAAGAGTTTGTGCATAATTTACAATTGCTCTTTCTAATTTACTTTGTACTCTTTTAGTATTTTTAGATATTAAATAATCTTTAAACAATTAGAATATTCAGAATTATTATTTAAAGATTCACCTCTAGATTTTGGTCGATGTTCACGCGACGAGAGTTTAATAAGTTTTCTTGTCTCCGTACTGGTCAAGATTAATCTGTTGTTGATCTAAGTTGATTATTATCAATTGATAGTTTTTGTTTTTATTTTCGAAAAACAATTTTTGTATTTACTGATAATAATTTTTTAATTTTTATATTTCTATTACAAAGTCAGTGCTCCACGAATTTGTTACAATGACTTGATTTTTCTTTTCATTTATTTATTTATAATTATAATTCAGCATCAACATTTATGATCGTTCGCTGTTCATTCCTATTTGATGATTATCTTTTGCAGATCTAATTCAATTATTCGATTAAATTAGTTCTGAGGCTAGGAATGTGATTTGGTAATAGCCGCAGGTGTTAAGGAGCGGCTGAGATGAGAAACGGGTCACATTGTTTCCACGTAATTAGAATCGCGAGTTAAGTTACTACCAGTTGAGAGAGATTGTGCATCAAGAAACAGAGAGCGAGTGGTCGGATGCTATCACTAATCTGGATCGAGCAGGAACGAGACTAAAGTTGAGGTTAAGTTACCTTGATTTACGGCCTCATTATAGAGTTCGAAATACAGGATGTATAAATGTCCGTGTCTTTATAGAACAAGAAGGCAAGAATTATAATTGCGCACTGTTTTAAACAAACATGGTGGAAGATGAATTTAGTTCACTTATCTGTGTCAATCGAATTAAATACGAACTACGTAGATTTAAGTTTTACATTATAATGATTTTACATTATGAATATTTCAGTTTTACATTATAAAGATTTTCAATTTTCTATGACAGACGAAAAGAGGAAATCTTTATAATGTACATTTTTGTAATTCTTCGATAAATTATTATATCAGTCTCAACAAATCATCGTCGTCTTCTGTTATCATTCTGATATCGATGACCGTTATATATTGCCGTATTATGGTTGCATTCTTTTAAATTTTTAGTTAAATTAAAAGAAAATAATTAATATCAACTTCCTCTTCGAAAGATCCTCGATGTAAATACACCATCATTTGGATGCATCTATGATAATAATTTATAATAATATTATACCGATACATTAATACCAGTATTAAAATTAAATATTATTTTGTATTTTATATTTTATATTATATATACTTGTATAAGTGTATTATTTTATATTCAATATTATTTAAATTAAATCTTAAAAATTAAATGACAAAAATCTTTTTTCACTTTGCGCGCAACTATTTTGAACATCCCTTGCCTCCGAAAGAATCTCGGAAAAAACCTGTCCATCCGGAGGGACAAGCGCGAATGTATTATTTATGAGGTGCAACGGTGGGCCGCGCGTGGATGGTCGCCGGCTCCACGAAGTTTGATTAATCTAATCGGCCTATTAATATTAAACAGTTGATTTTTGGCACCGGTTGCGATTATCGGCCGTGTAAAGATCACGTCCGGCGACCAATGGAAATTAACGCGGCGACCACGCGGCCTGAATCCTAATCGAACGATGCCTGTCGATTGGCCGGCCGGCAAATTGGTTCTTTAGCTACCGACCGGATCGTCATAATTAGACTATCAATTTCCTCGTAACGTCGTGTAATTTATCGACATCCCCTCCCCTTCGCCCCTCTTCTGATGATTGATTCTTTGCACGTTCGACTGATTCGTATTTAGTGTTGTTAATCGAGCCTTGATTTTAATCGCCGCGATATCTCGAGGCAAGACAAACCGAGGTAACCTTGCCAGGCTAATTGCAATCGAAACGCAGAATGCCTGGAACGAGACGAATTTTTCTTCCAATCTTCGAGAATTTGATCGACGGAAGTTTAATTGGCAATGAATCTCCGTACCGTTTATGGTTAATATGATGTTTCGGTCGTCAGTGATAATTCCCGGAACAGTTGATAATTCTTTCTGAAGTTATCTAAATTGTTTAAAACTTTTTTTCGAAATGCTGTAACGTTTTTGAGTCATAGTATTTCGAAAAACAATTTTTCTTTTATGCTAATCAATGATTTAATGATTCTTACGTTTCTAACATGTTACAATTTTAAATGTAATAATTTCTTAATTTAATATAATCTATATTTAATATTTATGTTTAATATAATCTATATTTTATAATTTAATGTAATCTATATTTCTTAATTTCTTAATTTAATATAATCTTAATTTCTTAATTTAATATAATCTATTTTATAATTATATGTAATCTATTTTATAATTATAATTTATTTTATAATTTAATGTAATCTATATTTCTTAATTTCTTAATTTAATATAATCTATATTTAATATTTATATTTAATATAATATAATCTATATTTAATATAATTTAATATAATCGGCTAAAACAAACGTTTACATTTTCATAATGTCAATTTCATTTGATATTGATTTCATTTCGTTTCTTGAAAATTGCAAAAATCCAAACATCTCTAATAACAATGGGAAACTATTTCCCCGGTCTATTCTGTAATAGTTAATCAATGATCATACAGATAACGAAAGTTTCCTAAAATTTCACTGATGGTCAGTGAAGTTTTTTCCAACACCTGGTAGTTGCCAAAAAAAAAACCAACGAACAGAGTTCTGGCTTGGTATACCTTGGTGAATTTCTCTTGCAACAACGTTACTCGATATCCAGTCATTAATCTAATGATGATAATAATGGTGTAACTCGAACGAACAAGCTGTACACGAACGATTCTAAAAAACGGGACAGCCGGTTAAACACACATTTTAGGCGCGCCACTCCGGCTGCCCGTTTAACTATGCTTTAACGCGAGTTAAACCCGATAATTATGCTGTCGGAGGCCGCGACGAGGGTGGCGAGCGAGTAGAAAAGAGAAGGGAAGGATGACCAGTCGGACCGAACGCACGGTGTTACAACTTGTATTATAAAAATGAAAGAATCAAGTGTCGAAATTCTCGCGTTTCATTCCATAGAATTTTACTCTAATTTTTTACGTACGGGTAGTTAAGGTGTGGATGATAGTATGGTGTTTAAACGAGAATGTAATGTAATAAATATAAATTACAATATAAAATAATATATATATAATAACAAAATAAAATAAAAATTATATATATATAATAAAATAACAATAATATATATATTATATATTTTTTTTATATGTAATATGTAATGTAATGTATAAATATATATATATATATATATATATATATATATATAATAACAAAGTAATGAATAATAAAATATATATATATATATAATAAAATAACACATAATATAATACATATGTATTCATTCCACGAATTTTACTCTAATTTTTTACGTACGGGTCGTTAAGATGTGGATGATAGTATGGTGTTTAAACAAGATTGTAATGTAATAAATATAAATTATATATATTATAATAATACCATATAAAATGATATATATATATATATATATATATATATATATATATATTAATACATTTCATTACACATGATAAGTATATTACATATATTATATATTTTCTTTTTATATGTAATATGTAATATGTAATATGTAATGTAATATATATATATATATAATAAAATAACAAAGTAATAAAATATGTATATATAATAAAATAACACATAATGTAATACATATGTATACATTTCTTGATGGAATATTTCTTACATCTCCAATTGATTTCATTGTTTATTTTTTATTTCATTAATATTATCAAACGTGTCATATTGGAAATAAAGGAATAAAGAAATAATATATTTCTCGCTGGCTAAACCATCATTTCATTTCTCGAAATTTGAAGCAAATGTGATGTTGGAGCGGATGATGTGAATATATATTTCAACAAGAAGTTTATTTTCTTTTTCCTCCCTCTCATTCGTTATGCTATGGGGCACACGCATGAGCGCTTCCATCCACCTCGTTGACGATCGCGATTTTTATGCCTCGCGAAGGGCCCACGCTCCTCTCTCTGAAAGAAGAAATTACCTAGGCCGCCGTCTTGTTTGTTCTCTCGTACGCGACAAGGAAATTTCCATGATCGTAATCGTCGGCCGATGATGGATCGATCGTCGAGGATGGAACTAGTGGGAGAAAATTGACGCTGATGCCTCTCTCGTCCGAGAGAGAAAGTCTCGCGAGTTTCTCCAATGAAAATCACCCTTTGATGCTGGTGTGGCGAGGTGTAATGACAGTCTCGAGTAATTTGCACCACCCGCGCGTGTTTGTACAAGACATAACGAATAATGATAGGATACTCTGTCTCTTCTCCTATCCTGTTGCTTTCTTTTCGAATTGGAAAGTTGACACCATCATGTAATATCGATGGTATTTTATGTTTAAATTTTGGTGTGTTCTAAGTTTGATAGATTCTTTTTTTCGTGTTTGCGTTTTATTGGATCTAGATGAGACTTGGTATTATTATCGAGATAAATAAAATAAGTATTATTGAAATAAATTGAATTGAAATAAATAAATTAATTGAGGCAGATAAATTAAAATGAATTATTGAATGATATTTAATCTAAACAATAATCGCATGATTTAATTCATTATTTATTATTCTATACTTATAAGATGTTGCACGAAAAAGTGGAAAATGAATCATCTGACGATGATTAATATAATATATCTGCATTTACCTATATAATTTATGTCTATTTAATTTTACCTGATGATATAATAGATATCCATTCATAAACGATACCAATTGGAAATTAACATTAAATCGAGTTAAAAATCTTAAAGCAAATAATAAATAATTTTAATTAAAGTTAAAAATAAAATAAAAATAAATAATTCAGGTAAATTTCTTAAAAAAAATTCGTGTCCATCAAATGATCAAATAAAGAATTCATATTGACCAAATGATCAAATAAATAAGGAAATTCAAATTCTAAAAAATAATTCACGTTGCTCAAGAACGATCAAATAAATATTTCTAAAATATAGTAGGAGAAACCGGCCGGAGAACCATCGTAGAAAAGCACAGAAACAATCGAGATAAACGCTGAAAGCAAGCATCGTTTGTATGAAAATCAATCCCCGAGGATAGTCGAGGCCAAAGTGATAGTCGTGGCCACAGAGTAGTGGAATATTTTAACGGGACGGAAGTTTCAAAGACACTGGACTCTTGATCCTCGAGCACCGAGTGAAAAACGTCGTTACAGTTGCGTGTCTGCGGTACTGACACGCTATCAAGATTGAAAAACCACCGTGTATTAATATCGATAATCGTGTCATTTGCTTCGTTCCGCGTTCATAATTTATCTGACCCGTGACGATAGCGGACCTATACATAAGTTAATAAAAATGAAGAAAAATTGTTCATCAGCAATGATCCACTTATAATATAAAGAAGTAATTACTCTAAAACTGAGGATTTTTATGCGTTTTTTAGATGTTTCATAGTGAAAAGTTCATACATAACACAGTAGAGTGTCTTGTAACGAACAATTTTTCTTGAATTTTTCGAAAATTACTATTAACTACTATTAATTATTAATAAATTTATACTGTAATATAATTTATTATAGTATATAATAATTATTATTTTTATTTGTTAATGTAACGAACAATTTTTCTTGAATTTTTCTAAAATTTCTATTAACTACTATTAATTATTAATAAATTTATACCGTAATATAATTTATTATAGTATATAATAATAATTATTTTTATTTGTTAATGTAACGAACAATTTTTCCCGAATTTTTCTAAAATTACTATTAACTACTATTAATTATTAATAAATTTATACTGTAATATAATTTATGATAGAATATAATAATAACTATTTTTATTTATTAATGTTATAATTTTACTATAGCATAATGTTTTATTACAATAGGTATATTTTGCAAACTGTTACTTTTTTAAACTTACTTTCTAATACTTTCTCAATCTGAAAAATACAAATATGTCGCATAAATAACTGTGATATTACCTAATAATTGTGATTTTCTTTGTCTTCGTTCCTTTATTTTTTCAACTTTTCTTATTCTACTTTATTCTTCTTTCTTATTCTAGAAATAGAAACTAATAGAAATTTTCTCGACGATTTTTCCAATTTGTACGGTTAAAAAGAAAGGGTGGGAGAGTCAGTTACGAGGCATAATTTGTGTCACGTTTCTGTCCCCTTGGTGGTCGGATTCTCGATCAGGTTCCACTAATGAAATAACTACTCGCGGCCAATTACTCGCCGATGACGAGAGAACGACAGTTGAGTAACTGGAAAATGATCGAAAACGATAAGCAGCAACTGCTTGATTTCTCGTCGTCGATAGCCGAGAATGATGAACGTGGCTGTGATTGATAGGCCTCAGATCCTATTAACTGTCCACTCTGAGTCCTCCATTCTTGTTCTTCGCTTTTGTTTCTACTAGAAACGTGAATCTTTGTGTCTCAAATTCTTTGGTATACAAAGTATCAAAGAGTATTTGTTAGTTGATGCAAAATATCGAAAGACGCTTGTCCTTAGAACGATGTTCTTCACGAGACACAATAGAATTCGAAATTTTTATTTCTTCCTCTCGCGCGAATCTCTATATTTCATATTCTTCGACAGAAAGTTACCTTCGAAGCTTTCTCAAATGTTTCTAAATGTTTCTTCCACATCCTTCGGGGATGTTTAGAGCACTTCAAGTTTAGATTTGAAACATTTGAGGTCCGATATTCATTTCTCAATTGAAATCCTCGACGAGATGATTTTTAATATCTTTTGCCATAAAATTATTAGAACACCGATTATACGGATCCGGCAATTTCGATCTGATTTTTATTGTCTTTTGCCATAAAATTATTTGAACTCCGATTATACGGATCCGGCAATTTCGATCTGATTTTTACTATCTTTTGCCATAAAATGATTAGAACTCCGATTTCAATACGGATCCGAAGCAAAGCGAAGACCGAGGTACGATCCAAGACGAAGAAATCCAGTCGTCCGAGGGAAATTAGCGCTGCGTGAGGATATTCGCACGCGCGTGACGACGCCCCATTATTTTCACCCGACGAAACAATTAGTCAGCCGACGGAGCCAGCCGGTAATTAGACAAAGGACAATTACCGCGACTCGCCTCGTTATCTCGCTCGGAAACACGTGTAAGACATGCTGTTATGAACGATCGTCTCCGCGTGGCAACCAATCGAACGATAATTATAATTGGCCGCCATCTCGTTACACGTTGATCGTTTCCTTCCCGAAAAGCACGCTCGAATTCTATGCAAAACACTTTTATTATACCTCCCCGAACGATTTATCGGCCGGAACGGCATGACTTATCGCCCCAACCGACTCGACGATTTTCACCTGACAAAAGAAAAGAAAACGTCCGACAGTGGATATAAAGAAGAAAATGAAGAGAAGTTGATCGAAACGTTTAACGAAAATTGTCGGCTGATTGGCTCGTTGCTTCGGGTAATTGTAATTTTCGCGAGATTGTGGCTTCGCTTGTACGAGGAGCGGATAAGAAGATTGCGTTAAATTGTTATTGTTATTAGAGGCGGTCGTTGGCGGACGTCGTCTATGGAGATGTTAGTTTATAGTCGCCGATGGTGTTATTTGATGTTGTTCGCGCGGTATAATTAATTTATAGAAATTGTCGGGAGGCGGTTTCGCGTAATTCGAGAGTATCGTAGATTTCGGAGAATGTTGTAGATGAAAATTATTTAGCTAAATATAAATTTGTGAGTGAGTCTTTTTTCGTTCAGAAACTTGCTTTCAAGGACCTGTTAATAAAAGACTCAATTTTTTTCAACTAATAAATACAACGTTTTAATTCAGAATAATTTAAGATTGTGATAAGGTAGTAGGTTAAAATTCGAGAAATGTAAAGAGCTTGTTATTTCAAGAATATTTAAGAGTGAATTTATAAAGGTTTCATTACTATTATTTGCATTATATTACTATTATTGCAGTTATATTAGTCATAAAGTGTTCAAAAAATGGATTTACAAACTCAAAAATATTTTAACAGATATCGTTGGTAGATTTTATTACTATTAGTAATAATATTAAATAGTAATTAAATAATAAATAATATTAAATAATAATAATTATATTAAACAGTGATTTTAAAAATAATAATAATAATATTAGTGATTTTATTACTATTGGTAATAATATTAAATAATAATTAAATATTAATTAATTAATATTATATAATATTAAATAATAATTATTATATTAAACAGTGATTTTAAAAATAATAATAATATTAAATGGTGATTTTATTACTATTAGTAATAATATTAAATAATAATAATTAAATGACAATAATTCCCTCTCAAATTTCATTAAAATCCGCAAAATCGAACGAACGATCTCGTTTTACGACTTATGTGCTTGCTGAAAGACGATAGCATAATTAAACGACGTGGAAATGAATGATCGTCTAATAAACGGAGACCACCCCTTACGTGTTCTTGCCATTTGAATTTCACTTTTCATTCAAATCTGTAGAATCTAATGTACAATTTATTCGCTCGAGTTATCGACCGATAAAGAGCTTCCGTAGAAATGACCACCGAACAGAAATATCATTAACACGAACAGAAATATCAACCCCTTTAAACGCTCCTTTCATTCGCGTTTCATTAATATCTATAAAATCTGATCAACGATCATTTTCACGATTCACATGCTCAACGCGATAGCATCGGGCAATTAAATGGCATTAACGCGAGAATGAGTGCCCTTTTAAAAGGAAACGGCGAACGTCACGAAATGCATCCCCTCGCTCGTACACTGTTAAATGTTAACTTATTATTCCCTGCTCTTGTAAATGTTTAATGCCATTTTACAAAAACACTATGAATAGGTAAATTGAATATTAAATTGATACGTGAGAAGTGTAAATGCTAAATGGAATTGAAGTGACTATGGGATATCTTGAAAGTTTATGGCAAAGAAATTAAAGTGCAAGGAAACAGAAACTTTTTAATGCAACGAAGAATACAAGCTTCCAGTTACGTTTTTATTTTATTGAATTTCAAATAATTTCAAACACGACTTTTCCGAATTATCAGAATTAAATGTTTCCAGAATTTAGACGTTATTTAAAATCTACCGAATCTGCGATTATCCACACGACGTCCGTGTCTTTCCCGATAAAAATCCCGCTTTGTCGATTCGGAGAAAACGATTTGCGTGCAGTTTCGTAATTTCATCGATGAAATAAAAGGAACTCGTATACCATGGAAGTGGCAGAGAATTTTAAACGTTCAAGAGGACAAGGAAAAACTGTGCCTCGTTAGAAATCGGACGTGCCGATAATCGATTCATTAATAACGTCTGGTTCGATTTGTTATTAATGGTAATTAAGCTCATATAGAAATTGATTACGCGACGCGTCGCAGCTGGACGCTGTTAAATAATACATAGCCAGCTCGTGGTCAATGACGCGTGACAAACTCCCATTTACAATGTAACGGAGCACCATGAGCGTTCGCCACCATGCCACTTTTATCACCCGTGCGTAGACATCGTTTTTTTTTTTTTTTTTTTTTCGACCGACGTGGAATTTTTTTTTTATTTTTTTTTTTCTTTTTTTCATTTTTTTTTTTTTTTTTTTTTTTGTTTTTAACTTCATCGTATTTTTACTTTTAAAGTAAAACGAATATTGCAGCACAAAAAATATGCTAGCATATATAAATATTTGGATATTTCTAAATTATCAAAATACAATTCAAATGAATCTACCTAACCTCCTAGTTAAATTATTTTTAATAGTACTTACGTCAGAGATTCTTCACTGGCTGGGAGCATGTCTCCATCGCTCTAATTGAAAATCCGACATTTAATTAATCGTTATAAATTGCTCGTTCAGCGTATCGGTGAGTGTTGTGAATTTTTTTTTTTCTCTCTTTCTTTCATAATTTACATTGAAACAAAATTTCACTCTGACTGGAAATTTTTGACAACCACTGTATATATTTATACACACACGAGGATCAAACTATTTACGGCCGAAAAAAAAATATATATATGTGTGTGTGTGTGTGTATACAATTCGAATAAATCTACTCGGTAAATACCGTCGTTTTTATCTGCCTGGGAAAAATATCGACGGTGGCTTGATCGATTCCCCCGTTTTTCGCCACTTTTTATCGCTGCTGCCTCGCGCTCGTTCGATTTCCGAATTTATTGGACGATGCTCACGGTATATTTGAAGTCGCGAACAACTGCGGTGGTCCGAGGTGATTATTCGTAAATTACAAGGTTTTGCAAAACACTTTTTACCCTCTGACGCGTGAAATTTAATATTTCACATTTGATGTTTTACTGTCTAGTATGTTGTATTTTGCTCATACTTTTCGCGCCGAATTTTCGCGCACTTTTATGCTTACATATGTATTTTAATATGATTATATCCAACGAAGTTTGAAGTAAAAAATGTGCAACGTTTGTTATACATTCTGTATCAAAAAGATAAAATTATTATTCCAAAAAGATTTTTAAACTCTGGAATATTGAAATTTATTTTTGTATTCGTGTATTCTTGAATAACGAAATAAAAATAAACAATTTTCTCGAGTCTCGTCTAGATATATGTAATTTAATTTATCCGAAGATTCCATTGGCCGAACCACTTTTGTCCCCTGTTTAGTTCAGATACGAGAGGTTTCACCGTATCGCAATATATCGAATAAATGTACAAGAAAATATATTTAAAACTATATATTTAAAAATGAATGTATTCCTAATTTGTTATATCCTCATCATTCAGTTTTGGACTTTTGATAATTTTAAACACTCGAAGGGTTAATTTTAGAAACTCTTCGTCTCAACAATATAATAATAAAAAAAAAAATTATATTTTGAACAGAAATTTTTCTAGAGTCACGGTATGTATGTATGTATGTATGTATGTATGTACATATCTATATACGTCTGTAGATATAGAATCCTGGCACCCCCAGCCACCCCTTGATCCCCTACCATAGGAGAACCTGTCAATTGCGTGGCAACCGGGTCCACGATTGGATAACACTGAGCCGAGTCGCTATATCGAGCTTCGATTATTGGTTCACCATGGGGTAGGTGGGCGAGGCATTTGCACACCGGCGTTTCCTCTTCTTCTCTCTCTACCCTTCTCTCCGAATCTGCCCCTGATACCGGTCCAGAGTTTGCAGGACCAAAACGAGCTGCCAATTAACCAACAATCCGAAACAATTTAGCCCGTCAGATCGTATCTGCGCTTTCAGCGGGCGAAACTCCGAAACCAGGACCCCTTAAGCTGCGTTCATAACGGTCGAATTGAGAGCAGGATGTAAGAAGGTGTTTTGAAGATGTTTTTTTTTTTTTTTTCTAGAAGGCAGATTAAACTAGCTGTGAGTATGAGATTATCAGTGAGCATTTGTGAAAGTCACGACATCAATTTACAAAAAAAAAAAAGAGGACACAAATAGAATTTAAATAGAATTAGAAAGAAGTATGCAATAGAACGAAATTATTTCTTATAAAAAAATCTTTATAGTATATTCAACAGTTTTTTCGGTTGCTAATGACTATCGCAGTATTAAATACGAAATAAAGTCAAATATCCTTTTAATTTTAATTATTTAAACTATAGTCTGTAACACAAGAATATTACTTTAGAGTTAAACTTTCCCTTCTGGTCTGCCACTATAGATAGGTATTGATTCGAAGGCAGAATGAATAAAAATTGATTCACACGAATTGTATTGAAATAAGTAACCTTCTTTCCCTCGCGACTATCAAATAAAATTTAACTTAGAGATAAAACTAATAATAAAATTTTAAAAATACAAGGGACGTAAATTCTAAGTGATCCTGATTTTCTTCATCCCTTTACAAGAGCATCGAGCGTCTGATTAAGGAAAAAAAAAAAAAAATCCCCACCAATTCTACGCCGATCTAAACGATCTTCAACCGCAACAGAAATCTAGAAGTTCGCCAAAAAAAGAGAAAAACCGAGCACATACCACCGTGCACGTACGTTCCCCTGTGCGTTCGTACGCGAAACGTAGGATTACCGGGCAGGAGAGATCGTGGATCTCACGTAACAAGGGCGAACGAGGAAGAGATCTCTCAGTTGGTGGAGGCGAGTACCTACTTCTGTGCCAGCTTAGACGCCGATAGGCCGACGGCGCTCTCTTTGCACGCTTATTACCCTAATGCCAGTACTTAACACACTGTTGCTCGGGCGTATTCGTCGAGCTTATTTGCCGTGGCAACGACCGGCTGTGTCCCGGTTTACCCTGGGATCTCCCTCGAGCGTGTCGTCCAGTCCCTTTTATCTGGCCATTTTGCATGTTTCCCTTGCCCTGCCTCCAATTGGTAGATTCTCTACAGTGGTCGAGGTCTCTACAGTGAAATAGTTGGGTGCATTTTGGCAAGACTGACCTAATATCGTGTGCTATCGTTGTTCTTCTGCATTGTGGCGATTTGCATGGTGAAATGGCGCGACTACTGGCTTCTCAGTTGAGATTAACTCCGAAGGTTCCAAGATTTCGAGACTACATAAAGTTAATAAGTTCAATCAATGAGTATCAATAATACGATTAATATATATATATATATATATATATAATATTAATTATTATAATATAATATTATTGACTACATAGACAGTTGGTTATTATAATATAATATTATATAGACAGTTATTATAATATAATATATTACATAGACAGTTATTATAATATAATATTATTGACTACATAGACAGTTGGAAAATAAACTTAATAAGTTCAATCAATGAGTATCAACTCCTATAATACGATTAATATATATATAATATATAAATATATAATATTAATTATTATAATATAATATTATATAGACAGTTATTATAATATAATATTATTGACTACATAGACATTATAATATAATATCATTGACTACATAGACAGTTGGAAAATAAAGTTAATAAGTTCAATCAATGAGTATCAACTCCTATAATACGATTAATATATATATATAATATATAAATATATAATATTAATTATTATAATATAATATTATTATAATATTTATCATATAAATATATAATATTAGTTATTATAATATTTATCATATAAATATATAATATTAATTATTATAAATATATAATATACATTACGATTAATGAAATATTAACGAGTATGTGACATTGGGACCACAATCTGTAACGATTTTGTTCAAATTAAATAGATCTCCAGTCTACAGATTGTAGTTTCCAACATCATGTACATGGTGAAAAACAAATGTGATTAATAAGTTAACTAACAAGTTAACAGATATCACCTGATAAATCTTCGGCTTCAAATACGCCACGGTTTACAACGATTTCGTTTCGATTGAGATTCGAAAATTTATGGTAATAGAAAATTGGTAACAGTGACAGGCCGTGGAGTTGGTGGCTGCCGTGCCTCGATCGGCGACCAAATGATCGAACGCGTTGCAAAATAAGAAAGTATAACGCAAACGCCTGGAACACGGTAAACATCCAGTCCCGCAAATTACACGCTCCAACGTGATTATATTCGAACACTGATTGCTATACCTGAGAGGTAAACAGTAATGACTTTGAGATTACATCTATTTAAAGGTTATAATAAAGTTCTAAGCGGTACACGACGCGAGCCAGTTCGCACTTTTACTCGCAATGTCTGCTAAACTGCCGGCATTAAAGCCTACAATGTTGTTTCATCGTTTGGCAAAAATATTCTTCGGATCTTGATTATCGTTTCAGCTCTCGTTGAAGAAATAACGTGTATCTAAAGAATTACTAGTTTGTTTAAGAGAATCTTCCATATCCACCGATTTAAATTACGACAACGATATTTTATATAGGTCGTAAGTCTTGCGAGGAGGAAGTTCACTACTTTTGCGAAAAGTTATGAAGAACAACATAGAAATCATCTTAGAAAGTATAAAGAATTTTTGATACATTACGTAAACTAAACAGATGAAAAGTAGCTCGACATTCTATATTTAACCCCAATAAATAATAATTTGTATTATTACACTATAAACTATAATAACGTCTTTACATTTAAATTATATGAATTATATAATCAAATTGGCATTTAAAACTGTCTGAAAACTATGTGATTATTGATAGTTAAGTATTAGTTGAGAGTAATTTTTATCGCTCTCCCACATTCGCACAAATACTGTGACCGATGACGAAGAATAACAACAATTACTATAAATGAAATCACTTCAATATAAGTAGCCAAATGCTTATGAACGATGAAAAAAAAGAAAAAAAAAAACATCCAACCAACAAACTTCAAACAAATTCCCAAATTTACGATCTCCAAATGCCGATGGGTCAAGGAACTCATTTATCCCAAACAGTTCCACGGCACAATCCGGTTTGTCACTTCGTGACGAAAGAACCGAAATTATCATAACATTGCTCTGTCAATTTCGAACGAGACGAGAAATGCAGAACGCCCTGCCAGAAGAAGCAGAGAAAAGGATAGTGACTCGATGCTGGAAGAAAGAAGGGGGCGGAGGGGGACCTGTTTCGCTCTAGGCACCCGGTATATAGATCGTTCGTACGCGATGCTGCCCCAATGGCGTGGCGTTCTCGGCAGATAATTATCACTAACCATCAGCTATTTGCGAGGAATGGCTGATAATTGCTACGTTGTTCGGCCTCTACCGACCGATAACCCGCCTAGGACTCCTTTTAGACGAGCTCCGCTGTTGCAGCAGTCACTGGCACAACCTCACCGGGGGCCCCTCTGCCTGAATCTTCCTAACCTTTTTGTTCGTCTCTTTTTGTACGCGAGACCCTTCCACGTTCCCTTCTCCTTCGAACGCGAGGTGCTCCTCTCTCATGGATTTGCAATACGATGAACAGTTTATTTCTTGATATTTGTAACTGGCGTTCGCCGTTTGCGGATTTACGAATCCTGTATATATGTCACATGCACGTACATTCGAAATTTTTGTATACACTCTGTCTGAAAATTCTATACACATTTTACCTGTAAACGTTTATACACCTTTCGTGCAACAAAAGTTTCGAATATACGTGTTATATAAAATATTAAAATTATTTAAAATGTATGTATAATTGTAATTATATAATATAATATTATAATTGTAAAAAAATTATATGAAACGTAATGAATATAAATATACATATTTAATAAATATATTTATTATTTATATCATATTAGATATTATTGTATAACGTTGTATATATGTTAAGTTCAAATATACTTGTTCATGTAAACCCTCGATAAGTGAATAAACGGACTTGTACCAGAAAAGAAAGAAAAAAAAAATTGCTCAACATTCCCGCCATCGAAATAATAATAGTAAATAACATTCGCGAAAAAAAGTCGCGTTGCAACGAGAGCGGCATCTTTCCTAGAAACCACCCCCGCTATCTTGTTCCTCGAGACACGGCTGTCATTAATCGCAATTAATTCGCCAATACGACCTTGCCACGTGATTGCCGGCCGTCATGCTATCTCGTTACATTTTTTCGACGCCCACCCCAACGACCCGATACCGACGATCAACTGGAGCCGAGAAAAGCGGTAAGGATAAAAGAAGTTTGAAGAGGCAACGCCGCATACACACGCCCTACAGCGGAAAGACACGCAACGTTAACGCGCGTGTACTCGCGAGCCACTGGTTGGATAACTCTCTTATTGCCCTGTAAATCGTAATGTTACACCAGCAATTTAATAAGCCGGCTACGTTCACTTATCCCCACTGACGAGCGTTCGCTCACATAATAATGTTAATGGTAGCGAGTATATCTTCTAGGACAGCTCGGGGGAGCCAGCTAAAGCGGTTTATAAATGTGTTTTATATATATGTGTGTGTGCGTGTGTGCGTGTGTGCGTAAATAGCGTGAGATTGAAGTGGTCAGTGAGTGAATGGTGATACACTGACGCACGCGTGGAGAAGGCTGGTGCAACTTTTGATTGGGAACAGATGGCGATTCAATGGTTTTCGCGTACCAACTGGGAATGAATCTTTTGTTTCAGGTTAGTATTGTCTTTTAATAACAATTTTTAACAAAGTTTTCAATTTATTTTAGTAATAACTTGATCAAGTGATTGAGCAGAATAATTAATTATTTAACAATAATTTAATCATGTTTTCAATTTTGGAATTTTAGCCGGATCTATTTGATTCCGGCTAACCTGTTGAAGGTCCATTTTGTTCGTAACTTTTTCCCCCAATCAGTTACTATCGTTTCAGATTTTGCACAATTCGACGAGATTTGAACATACACTCGGTGTATTTATAACGTTAGGATAAATTATTATTTGATCTTGCGCTTTCCTTTGGTAAAGAAAAGATTTTGAAAGATTGAGCAATTTGTTGGACAATTTAATCGGGGATAGATATTAACTTTTGATGTTTGACGAGTGCAATAAATTTTCAATGAAACAATTCAGCAAAACATTTTGGTTATAATCGATTGATACGGTAGATTCTGAATGTTTTTCTACTAAAATTTTGGGAGATTGCTTTCATTATCAGAATAGATAGTAAAAATATTTAAAAATAGATAAACTCTCCAAGAAGTTCAGAAATCTCGAGATGGTTTCTTTTTCCGTGAAAGAATTTTTTTTAAGGCTGACTCTTGGTTAATTAAAATAGTAGATTTGAAGATAATCAAGTAATCGTGTGATCCCATGTAATGGATGTGAAGAAAGAGAATTTTTGTATTTCAACACTTAGAAAGTCTCTAGAAAGTTGCAATTGATGTTATAAATTTGAAGAATTAAAAAATTTTTTAAATTGATTCAATCATCATGATGGAAGATTCGAAACCGATCAAATTAAATATTCAAATCTAAATATCTTTCACGTAATAAAATTAATCCTTATCGGGAATCACAAAATCTTAGACAACGTCCCTTTAAGCTAAATTTAATCTCTACACTTAAAAGAAACAATACCTAAATATCTAATATAGCAAAACTCCATTTCAACCAAATTTTAGTCAATATCCTCTTGCTAATTGAAATTTATTTATTTGAACTTAAATTTCTATTACATAAACGAAAAATTAACTGATAAGTAATAAACTATTATAAATTAAAATAAATCATACGAAAGAACTTGTAAAAATAAAAAGCAAAAGTTAAATTATTCAACTTTTCAAGCTTCGTTAAAAAAGAAATTAAATTTATATACCTGTTCCTACTTATGTGCCTTTAAAGTTAATTAATCAAAATAAAGCTAAGATGAACTTACTGAAATAAGCTATTAAACTAAATCTTAATAAAGAGAAGAAATAAGTTTAACAAGTTTAATATAATTTAACTTAATTAAAATTAAAATAAAGTTACAAAAATGAGATATTAAACCAAATTCCAATAGACACGTAAAAAATAAAAAGGAGAAGCAAGTTTAATTAGGTTTAATTTAATAATTTAAATGTAAATAAACTTATTGAAATCAGATACAAAACTAAATGCTAATAAACACGTGAAAAGTGAAAAGAAGAAGCAAGCTTGGCAAGCAAGTTTGATAACCTAACTTAATTAAAATTAAATTAAAATAAACTTGCTAAAGTAAGACGCCGAACTAAACTCCAACAAACTTGTAAAAGTAAAAAGTAATGAGTTTGATAATTTAATCTCGCTAAGGAAACACTTCTCCCTCCTATTTTTTACAAATTCTTTTCTACAATTTACTCCGATATTCGAGCTCTGTCTATATTACGCAAAATACAAAGACAGTTACCCCAGTTGTTATGTTCCTCGTACCGAGCGTTCAAACGACCTATGCACGAGTAACATACCGAGCATAAACGAATGCTTGTTTCGACTTGAGTAATTTCGTTTCGATGTTAGCAGACGAACGAACGTGCATAACACAACGTTCAGTTCTAAAACGCATCGCAAGAAATCAGATAGCACAGTCGAAGAATCCATCGAATCCCTCTTCCGATCCGTGGAAGAAGAAGCTTACGTACGTTCGTGAGGATCTCGATTCACCTGGAAGGCAACCGTAATTACGCGTGGCGACTATTCATTAAGCTGATTGCACCTTCCTTCTTCTACCTGTTCTCGTTTTCCATTTGCAACTGGCCGGAACGTTATCGCGGCTGGTTCGCGTAAAATCGAAGCGAGACCGCTGCCAACCCAACAGTTGCCGTGCATACACGTTAGAATTGCGCTTCTATCCGTCGATTTTTAACGGCAGCCAAATGCAGGCGGCATTTTTCTGGGACACCCGTTGATTCGAGGCTCACCCCGACGAGCACTGCGTTTCATCGTTCGGGGATATTATTACCGCGAGATGAACGAAAAGGCAAAGATTTCTTCTTCCTTTCTTTTTCTTTTTATTCCTCCTCTCGTCTCTTCTTACTACAAAACTCAATTGTTTAGTTCTTGATCGTGCATAGTTTTCTAAAAAAATTTCTCTGCATTTTGAGATTAGTATCATCAGCTTATGTAACAAATAAATTTAAATTACTAATTTTTCATAACGGACAATATATTATTATATTATATTATATTATATTATATTATATTATATTATATTATATTATATTATATTATATTATATTTGATAATATTTACTTATAGTATAATTTATACTATTTTAATATTAATACTTATAGTATATTTTATACCATTATAATATATATTATACTATTATAATATTTGCTGATAATATATTTTATAAGCAATTTTATATATAATACTATGTGTACTTAATTTATATATAATACCATGTGTAATAAAATATATATTATAATAGTATAAAATATATTATAAGCAAATATTATAATAGTATAATATATATTATACTATTATAATATTTGCTTATAATATATTTTACAAGCAATTTTATATATAATACTATGTGTACTTAATTTATATATAATACCATGTGTAATAAAATATATATTATAATAGTATAAAATATATTATAAGCAAATATTATAATAGTATGATATATATTATATTATTATAATATATAATTAATATTATTATAATTTTAGTATACACAGTATTATATATATATATATACATAATATTATAATATATATTTTATAATATTATATTATATGATTTTTTTTAAATAAAAATTTTTGTGACGACTGTTATTATTATTATTATTATTTCGACCCCAGTTGAAAGGTCCGAATCCACTTGTGAGACGATCGAGCCTCCAATTATTAAAAGGTCTTATCGCGATCGGCTTTCTCGCAATTACCGCTGGCGAATAGAATCGGTGGACTCCTCCTCGAGTGACTTCTGGCCGGATACTAAACTACCCGTGCGTCCGATCGATCGATAATGAACACGTGGAAATATTCGAAGGGGCATACGTGACCGTGCATACGGCACGCATCGCGAGAGCGTGTTCCGATCGCGAATGCACCGGCAGGCCACGATACATCTCTTCTGATCGAATGCGTTATTATCATCGCGACGACATTGTAATATCGTTCCCGACCGTGAATAGACGTCTGGCGATCGTAGAAGTACTCCTCGACGTGACTTCCTCCTGGAGGATCGTTGATCGATCGAACGACCGATCGATCACTAACCGGAGGCTATTAATATTTCGCCAACGATCGTGTACACTCGGACGGCTATTTTTGTCTAATGATTCTAATTACTCTGATTATTTTTATCTTATTTGACGATTCTAATTATTCTTCTATTATCGAGCAGCGGATGTCGGTGAAGATTTCTGTGTAAGGGAAGATTTGAAGAGATTTTCGCTGGAAATTGAGAAATTAAATTGAATCTGATTGGTGATACGCGGGCGCATTGATCATTTAAACGATCATTTCCTGGAATTATGAACGAGAATTGAATTTAAAACGAGTTAAAAGATTAACATGCGTTCAATCATTCTTGACTTAACGATGGAATTTATCCAAGTTGAGGATTAAACGTTTGATAATAATTTGGTGTTGAAGTTAATTCGTTCTAAATTCGTGTTAAGTTGGTTTAACCTGATTCGAAATTGTTTCTGTAGACGTATAGATACACGTGGAATCTTCACGAGAACAAATTTATACTGACTATACTGTTTAAATCAATAAAAATTTGCTAAAAATAACACTTAAATTTGAATTAAATGTCTGCTGGCTGGCTCGAATTTCACATTATACAATAAAAATACAGTCAAAGTTAAATTCATATTATACAATAAAAATGAAATGTAATTCATCACCGATTCTTTAATTAAAAGAATAATATTTAAGTCTCTATCATTCCCAGTGACTCATTTAAATATTCATTTAATCTATACTTACGTTGGTGCTCGTGACTAAATATAATTCAAACAAGATGTAAACTTCAAAACGTACCGTGATTGCTCTCAAGATTTACATCCGCGCAAATCGTAAACCGTAAACGCAAAGTACGTACATTGGTAGACTTAAACGGTATAATAATTTGAAAACACGGAAATCTCCTGTCGAGATTACCCGCTCGAGAAGGAAAAAGCAGAATTAATTCTGGAAATTTACGTCGACGTAAATGACTGGAATTTTTCGGGGCAGAGTGAGGTTGAAGTATGCGAAGAAGCGGAATCGGTTCGAATCGGACTTCGAAGAAGTTCAACGCCGGAATGTGGAAATCGATTGAACACTCTACTAGCTGGCCAAGGTATTCCATTGAACACGCTGATACCGGTGTGTGATCCGCCTCGTTTACGACACACATTCACCCAACATTCTACAGAAAATTCCACTCCACGGATTTCCATCAACCAAATTATTACGCGATGAAAATAAAAAAGACTCGTGCATCTACTTGCAACAGATCATTAACGGCTGTTGGCAGAATAAAAAGGGGAAAGCTTACTATTAGTTAGTTTATTCTTATTAATTCTGTGAATTCTATACTACTTGGTACGTTGATCTATTATGTCTATAGATATCTTTAAAAAGATTATTAATGTAATTAATAGGGAAGAAAATATAATTAATAAATATTACACTTGAGTATAATATTTCTTCAGAGAAACGGACGAAGAAGTTTGTTTCGTGGAAAAAGGTGCTACAATTTTTTGAAAAACGCCTGCGAACATCCGAAAAATATTTTGCATAAAAATCTTTCTACAGCGAAAAGATTTTCGTACAATATGTAATGATGCATGTTCATATATATTTCGAATAAATTTTCCCCGCATTGAGATTTTTACAAACGTACGAATTCTTTTGCTTTTCATTCGTGAATAGTTAGAGCAATTGGAGCAATTTCTATTAATTTCGTTTCAACGTGAATCATTGAAAAAAAATTTCAATTTGAAAAAGAAAGAAAACAATTTCCAAGTAATAAAATTATTAAATCTGGAGAGATAGCGAATTAGCGGCGGAAAGTATCGAAAAAGCTTTCTACCCGGCAATTCAATTAAAACGCATTAGCCACGCTTCCGCAAATTACCCCTGTAATATCGGACTCAATAACTCACAATCCTTATACCAGTCCAATAAACGAAGCCTAACCGCAGCCCGGATCGTCGTTTTCAGCGAACTTTATGCAAATTTACGAGAATGTTCAACGCGTTGGCATAAAGTCCATCAACGGGGACGCGGTTCGTCCAGCAGCCGGGCGCGCACACAGCATTTTTATCGCATCGATCCGAGAGAGCCAGCGAAACCGGTGTCGTAATGCAATCGAACGAAAGTCCAGTCAGCTCAGAGAGAACTGCCGGAGAAACTCGTGAAATTGCAATCGGTCTTCAATTATTTCATCCTCGCAGCAAGATCAATTGAATTGCCCGAAACAGATATGAGATAAGGGCGTCGATGTCGCACACTTGCTCGATTGTAATTACTCTGGCAATGAGATGGTCCGAAGATTTCGTAGTATTGTCAAATTTATACTTTGAAAAATTCGCGGTATTCTCTTTCTAAATTCTTTGGATATGTATCATCGATGATTCTAAATTTCACGTTTTGAGTTTCGTAAGTTGCGAGTTTTCTGATCACTTGAGTGTAATTGAAGATCATTGTTAATCCTGCTGCAATCCTCGAATTAAAAAATGATCCACGATGTTTTAAAGAGGTATTTGACATGAAACTTGGATCGAAGAATCGTTTGTGACAAGAATTTCGTTCGAGCTTGAAATAAAATTTTTTAATTTTAGAGAAATATGTATGATGAAAAAGAATTTAAAAAATTAAGATAAACTGGGTGGTACGTATTCATACAGTTTTATAATTGAAAATAAAGTTTCAATTTTTGAGAGATCACTATTGGTAACATATGTATATATATATATATTTCAGGAGACTCCAAAGGATTAAAGTGAGATTAGATTATGATGAAGTCAGTTTATATTGGATTTGATAGATTGAGAGCACGGAGAATTAGAAGACCAATATTGTAATAATATCTAGATAACGGTGTTCAAAATTGGGAGTTGAAGTTAATTTTGAAAGACATTTGATGTCACGAAACTGGAAATTGTTCGAATAAATTTGGTCCTTTCTAATGAAGCTTCTCATCATCTCAGGATTAATCAGCCTTTCAGAATGAGATAAGAGAAATCTACTGCAGGGAATATTAATTACATAAACGTACAAATTACACAAATACATATTAAATATACATTAAACCAATACAGATGTAGATTACAATCAAGCAAATACGAAACCTATATTTTAGATGTAGATTACAATCAAGCAAATACGAAACCTATATTTTAAAAATTATAATATTTTTAATACTATAATTTTTAAAAGAGTTAAAAATTTCCCACAAATACTCCTCTATGGCTAATGAACTTTCTCTGCTTCTCAATTTTCCCAAAAAATCAATCAACACGACCTAATCTCGATCGAACCTAGTGAAACAATCCTGCTTCTCGTCGACCACGAGACTCTTCTCCACTTTGTATAATGCACGAACAGCTTGCTGAAACGCGACCGAATCGAACAATACAACAAGCAACAGCGAGCACTCGAATCCGGACAGTAAGATGGAATTGTGTCCCGCAATTTTCCTTGATCTTACGATTCCTCCCCTGTCTAGGAAACGGTGGAATTACACGCCGAAGACGATGCGATGCCCGGTGCAAAGACGAATCGTGTACGAGGGGAGTTAGGTCCGTGCCGGCCGGTCGTACAGAAAACGATGAAACACGGGCCTGGAACAGCGTTACGCGCCTAATAACCGAGTATCATCTCTCCGTGTCGGGAGCGGAGGAGCGGGGAATTTCTACGATTCCAGATCTCGATCCGTGGATCTGTCTAATGTGGCCCAGCCACGCGAACCTATCATAACCTGGGCCAACCTAACCACATGTTTGCCAAGCTAACCTCTTACAGCCTCGATTTCCCTCGGATTTGCATTTCTGCCAGTGCTAACGTTCCCGCGGGATCAACGTTCTTCGCCAACGTCCCGTGTCTCTCTCCCTTTTTTTTTTTTTTTTTTTTTTTTTTTTTTCATTTACCGCGTACTGAACGCGGCCGTGAATCGCGCGTTTCTTTGTTGAACGATA
>NW_025110385.1:26190-130647 GCF_011392965.1 Frieseomelitta varia
TTTTTTTTTTTTTTTTTTTTCTTTTTCTTCCCGAGTTTCGCTTCGTTCCGTGAAATAATCACGGAGTCGGAGAAACGATTTGATTGTTCGAACGGAGGATCGGGCCGCCGCCATTAAGATCATGTTAATTCGATCTGGAATTTCTTTGGCAGAAAACGGACATGTCGGGAACGATTTGCCCGCGAACATCGAGGATCGCTCGATGATTTCAATCACTTTCTCGAACTTTCGACATACAAGTCGGGTGACAGAGGGGGGGAAACATGACTGTGATTAGGCGATGCGATAAATATTGAGATACTGTGTTGTATCAGTCATTTTTCTGTTTCCCCTTCTTTGTAACCAAAGAGATTATTTACTGCGATTGTCAACATTTGTTTCACACATCAGAGTAAATTTCTCTTTTAGATAAAAATTTCAAAATAAATAAAATTTAAATTAAATAAATAAATTTTAATTTTAAATTAAATTTTATATTTATTTCATTGTTACTTTGTATATATTTGGTGATTTATATTCACTTTAGATACGATTAGTTATATAAATAAAATTCTACATGTTCTAACAGGTAATGTTCTCCAAGATCTTCAAGATCTTTAAGATCTCTAGTACCATGATTCTTGTAAGGATTGAGAGGTTAACGTTTGTAAAAGCAACTTTCTATTTTATGATACCTTGGAATTTTATGATAGCCACACATAGACGGTTAAACTCTGAATTTACATTTATATATTGTCTTAGATTTTAACCACAGCGATTTATTCATCTTGTGCTCGAATCGTTTGATAGTTTTTAAAACTGACAAAATCACGGTGAAAGTTAATCACATCACAATAACAATTGTAGTACGTAATAATTAAATAAAATAATAATTCAACAATCATATTACTATAATATCAATTAATATTAACATATGTAATTATAAATTATTAACAATCTCAATCATATCGCTACAACTTATCAATATTATAATAACAATCAACGGATATGGCAGTTCAATTAGCGTCTCGAAGATGAAACAGCGTGTGCTTGAACATACTCGATCGAACGTGAAACTCGAAATGGTAGATTGCAAATGGATCCAGTTTCTTTCGCGCTGGAAAAGCCAGTTCATTATTGAGAGGGGAAGAGAAAGAGACAGAGAGAGAAAAGGAAAAAGTGAAAGAGCGTTGTCGGACTATTTACGAGGTTAATTGTTAAAAGCGAGAACTAGAGAATGCTCACAATTGAGACCAGTTTCCGCGATCGTATTTAAGTTCCTAGAAACCAGTTTCCTTGGCCAGAGTGAAATTTCACGTAGAGACAGACCCCGAACTAACAGCAGTCAGAGACCGAGAGTGATTCCTCGAGACCAGTTCCCCGAGATCAAAGTGAAACGCACGCGGATCGGTTTCTGGCAAGCCGTATATAGACACCTTTGGAACCAGTCCCTATTATCAGACCGGGATTTCTTGACATCGGTTTACTATGACTCCGCGCCCGGAGCACGGAGAGCTCTTGCCAACGACGACGAACACTTTGTTGGTCGAGCTGTTAGGACTCAATTGAAGTCGCGTGAAATACTGGATGATACTCGTGTTAATTTCAACAAGCGCGTCTGGCCAGAAGCTGGTTCAGACAAAGAAGACTCTCGATCCCATGTACAGTGAAGAGCATGACCGACGATGATGGAAAATTATCGATAATTTCAATTGACGTAACTTTGGTGGTAACTGATTTTAAACTAACTACTTTGACAGCTGTGAGTCAGAATTGTCTTTTCGAAATTGAGCACAGCAGATGGGCAAGTGAGAGTATCTTCTTTTCGAAAGTTGTGAAAATTCAAACATTTCAAAAACCACATTGGTGGACGAGTAGACGCGAATTCGCGTCTTTTTAGTTTTCACCTGTAGCAGAGGACACGACCCAGGCAATATTATATATAATTTACATTATGTATAATATTATATATAATATTCTATATAATAAATAATTATATATATTATATATAATATATTATTATATATAATGTTATATATAATATATAATTATATATTCTAATGTTATATGATTTTTCAAGAAGCAGGGAAATTGTTTCCTAACATACTACGCCAAGAAACGTTACTAGAGGTATTTTGATTTTATTTAATAAAATACCTCTAAAATGATTAATAATTTTAATTATTAAAATAACACGCTTATAAAATGCTATTCTCTTAAACCGTTTCAATCATATATTAAATAATTCAAAAGTATACGAGAAAATACAGGTAAAATATGTTTATCAGAGCATATTGTCTTCAATGTGTTAATATAAATATAAAATAAATAATAGTTAAAATCTAAAATACATAATAAATAGCTTCTTAAATAAAAAATATATAGTAATATTTAAGAATGTTTTATCAATGTGAATTAAAGAAATGCATGTATGCATTGTACAAAGTTTCCCTGTTGCTCCAAAAATATGCGGGCCCTGCGAGAGCAGGTTAGCAGTGCGGTACGCAATGTGTTAATGTGTGGCAACAAAATTTTTATCGAGGACTGAATCCATCATACTGGTAGATTCAATACATGATATTGTAAAACAACGAAATCTGTTTGTCACGATATCGATCCATTTACATTAATTTAAATTGATAATCTTTAGAACTCTAACTCAGCCTTTATCAAAAAACTCCCCTACTCTGAAACGAAAAACAAGTCGGTCAAAGGCCAGAGTAAAAAAAAGAAAATGGAGAGGAGAAAATGAGGAGAAGGAGGAAGGAGAAATGAGAAGAAGAAACGAGGAGGCGGCGGAAGGCGATGCGTGTGGGTTCAGCGCGAAGGGGGTGTCGGGTTACCAATGAAATACTGGTACCATTTTGTTTACAATATTGTCGAGGGTGCGAGGAAGAGCGTGGGGCAGAAGGTCGGGCACATCCACATCGGGCTCGTTGTCCAGTTCCACCGGGTTGGAACACACGTTGTTCCAGCAGAACGGTGAAAGAGAGACGAGAACGAAGCGCGAGAAGGGGGAGAAGAAACGAACGAAGACGGAGAAAGCTGGGAGGACAGTATACACGTCGTGCAGAACGCGGGCCCCCTTAAAGAATTATCTCTTTCTCGCGGCTTGGACCGCTGCCTCCACGGAGATCCCCTCGATTGGACTGATTCTTACACGCGCGGACCGGCGACGAGCCTAAATTGCGAATTCCGCCGCGTTCCACACCGACAAAGCAGCGCGAGTCAAACGAGCTTGTTCCCCCGCCGCCGGATGACAGATTTATGGTATTAGATGGGACACGCGAATTTGTGTTCCCCGGTGACTTCGATCCCTCCGATGCCCAGACTTCGAGGGTAACAGAGAAAGAAAGAGAGAGAGAGAAAGAGAGAAAGAGAGATTGTGCACGATGGAGAATGGCTGTGTTTCCTGCGAGTTTGTTGAACCCGGTTCTCCGAGAAACGGATTTTCGAACAATTTTGAAGGAGTCTTCGTTGACTGTCGGAACTGTACAAGGGTTTCTTTTTTCTTTCTTTTTTTTTTTTGATCAAGTAGATAGTTGTTTTTTGAAGTCATCGTTAACCACAGGAGAAATAGAATTTTTCTTCTTTTTTTTTTGTTTAAGTGGGTCGTTTAGTTTTTAACCTCGACTGTAAAGGCAGTAGATTTTTCGTTCGCTTTCTTATTCGCGAGTAATAATTTTTTAACAAGAGAATCACCGTTAACTACAAGAATTTGTCTTCTTTTTTTCTGTTTAAGTAGTACTTTTTAAGGAGTACGATCAGAACCGTCTAATCCTCCCGAAATCCAGCAAAACAGCATCCAAAGAAAAAAAAAAAATCAGGAGGAAAAGAGCAGAATCAAACAAACCTCGAGAGGATCTCGACTTCATTGAGCAACTTGCAGCACCGACTCGGAGGAATCTGCATGGCGGGCGCTTCGAATGCAGGAAGCGTGAAGGAAAATTGCAGGCCGCCGCGATTTCTACGCCGTTAACGTTGCTCCCCTATCGATCTAGCCGTGAGTTCTCGCCTCTAATCATATCGCGAGCAACGTCTTCCTCGATGTTGCTCAGCCTACCGTGAACGACCGTCATTCCGCCGATTTGTTTCTCGAATCGAAGCGGATCGCTTGACCCCCGGATTCCGCGGCTTCCGGGAACGAGATCGACGCCCGTTGAAAAGTCGCCGCTTCCACGAGCACGCCCCGTCAATTTCGAAACCCCGTCATCTTGATCATTTTTTATCAGTCCGTAAATTGGCAAGGTCCGATTTGTTGAACCTCGGACCAGTGACTTTCGCCAATGCGATAATTTGGAAAATTATCGAACGGTATGTTGAAATTAAGCCCGGTGGTTTAACTATCACTTGGAAAAGTAGTTTGTAGGCAAAAGAAGAATAGTTTACGTCAAAACAGATATATTTAGTTTTAGTTTTAGATATATTTAGTTTTAGATATATTTAGTTTTATGTCAAAAAGATGTACATAGTGTGTGTCAAAAAAGATATATTTAGAGACACTAAAAAGTGTACCGTATAGAAGGTAGGAATTGAAGGGAATATCCACTTGGAATTTGGTTACCTCAGGACAGTCTTTTCTAGAGAATTTGTCGAAATAAAACAAATTTCTAACAAATTTCTGCAATTAATTTCATATTTGTTGAAATTTTATGTAAGTACTGTATGACAAAATTGGTGGAAAATTCTTTAAACTTGATTTATCGGTGATTTCAAATAATCTAATAGTATTTCTAATTTAACGAGGTTAAAAGAGAACCGAGATTAACCAGCATCTCTTCTTCATTCAAGAATCAAGAATCAGTTTATCTCATAACATTTAAAGATATTTCTGTCCAGAAGAAATAATACCGAAAGAGAAATTAATCAGATCGAATTCTTGGACTTTCACGTCGTTTCCAAACAGATTTGGCGATGTTAAAAATCATCGAAAGAAAGTTGCAAGTAAAATCAACGTTTCGGCCCTTGATGGTTTCAGCTTCTTTCTTTTTATCATTTACCTTCCAGTAACAATCTTGTCCTCGCAAAATCTAACAGGAGCGAGTCCAGCAATTTGAGAAGAGATTCGATTCTTCGAGAAGACGACGATAATCGATAGGTGAGAATCCAGTGTGTTCCCAGAGTCGCTTTCCCCTAATCCACCTTTAATTTCGACTTTACGAGCGTGCTTACCTACTCTGCTCGGTGGTCCACGTCTCGGTCGTCCATTTATTTCGTGGCACACATTCGTGGAAAAAGCTCGTGTCGGCTAACGTGTTATTCAAATGCAAACATCCGATCCGACTCGCGGCTGGTGACTTATTGGCTGGATGAATTGGAAACGCGGATCGTGGATGATGCTGTCCCACGTCGGAAGTTCTTCTTCGATAAATGGGAAATGATAGAATGAGGAAATGAAAGTTCAATTTTGATGCTTATGCACTGGTCGTGAAGTTTGCGTAATGTCTTTTTTGGAATTATTTATTATCATTAATTATTATTCGTTATTATCGATTTATAATGGTTATTTCATGATTTGGAAATTTAAAGATCCAAAGATCGAGAGGTTAGGATATTAGAAGATCCGAAGACTCGAAGGCTCAAAGATCGAATGATTAAAAGATAAAAAACAGAGATCCAGAGACACAAAAAGATTCTGAGACTCAAAAAAGTCCAAAGATTGAACAACTTAAAAATCTAAATATTTAAAAAGAGGATCCGAGAATTAAAAGATAGTACTAAAATCTCAAAATTTCATCTTCTTCTTGCGCCATCTACCTTCAAACCTTTTAAAAAAGGTCCAAAAATTCTCTAATCTATTTCCTAAAATTCTCAAACTCCAATCAATCTTCTCAAACATACCTCAACCCTATTCTCCTATATATCATTCATAAAACTTTGCCAAAACATCCTCTACTTCCAAATCTCTTACGTCCAAACAAATCTCTAAATTCTCTAAATTCTCTAAATGCTCTAAATTCTATTTTCTAAAATTCTCAAATTCCGATCAATCTTCTCAAACATACCTCAACCCTATTCTCCTATATATCATTCATAAAACTTTGCCAAAACATCCTCTACTTCCAAATCTCTTACGTCCAAACAAATCTCTAAATTCTATAAATTCTATAAATTCTATAAATTCTATTCCCTAAAATTCTCAAATTCCAATCAATCTTTTCAAACATACCTCAACCCTATTCTCTTATATATCATTCATAAAACTTTGCCAAAACATCCTCTACTTCCAAATTTCTTACATCCAAACAAATCTCTAAATTCTCTAAATTCTCTAAATTCTATTTCCTAAAATTCTCAAATTCCGACCAATCTTCTCAAACATACGTCAATCCTATTCTCCTATATATCATTCATAAAACTTTGCCAAAACATCTTCTACTTCCAAATTTCTTACGTCCAAACAAATCTCTAAATTCTCTAAATTCCCTAAAATTCTCAAACTTCGATCAATCTTCTCAAACATACCTCAATCCTATTCTACCGTGTATCCGTGAAACTCCACCAAAACTCCATCAAAAAGATCCACAAACAATCGCACGCCAGCGAAAATTTTGTGAAAAAAATCCGCGATGTCGGAGAACGCGATGGGGGACACGCGCGCGGAACATTTGTCAGACACTTTAGGAGCTGTCGGCCCATTGTTTTCCTATCGATTCCCGCTTGGAAAGCACGCCTTTAACCGATGTTTTACACGCTCGATTCCTGGAACCGGATCCTCCACCTGGGATCGCAGACTTGTGGCATCCGAGTTGCACGTCCGTCGAGAAACAAGAGAAAGAGAAACGATCTAGAGGGACACGCATCGACCATGCAACGAGCTATAGTAAGAGGAAGAAGAGGATGAAGAAGTAGAAGTAGAAGAAGAAGAAGAAGAAGAAGACGACGAAGGAAAAGAGGAGCCAGGTATACGTGGCCCGGGACCACGAGGCCCATTTCGCCTGTCAGGCCCAATTCTACTCGGCACCAGAAACCTTGGCCCCTCTTTCTCTCTCTCTCTCTCTCTTCTCTGTAGCTGCAGTTTATGGCCGTCATTACCTCGATCGAGCCCTGGCTCAGATTAAACGATTTGTTCGTGTGCACGGTCCACTTTATCGGGCCGTGCGTTTCGATTCGGGCCAAAGTGTCAACCGAATTCTTACCCTATTCGACAATTTTTCGATAACTGAAAAATTAAAACATTGGGAAACTGAGAAATTTGATTTCTTCAAAGATTGTTGATTGACTGTTTGGAAAGTCTGTTGAATGGACTTTGAAGTCTTCGGTCGAGGTTTAAATGGGATTAAGAGGAAGAACTGATCGAAATAGGGAAATGACTAGATTTTCATGTCGACTCGAAGTTGTGAATATTGGATTGGAATCGTGAGAGATGACCGAAAGATAATTGAAGCTGCTAAATTAATCAGAGCATTAAACAACTGTAAACTGACTGAAATAAAATTCAAAGAAACGCAGATACACTGTATGCCTGTTGGTGTAGCTTTTACGCTTCGATTTATGGAGTTGATCAGCTCCTCCGTTATCCCTCGTCCGAGTCAAAAAAAAAAAAGAAAATTCACGAAAAGAGACAATTTCTAGAAACACGAGCGATAGGAAGAGATGATAGAAAAAAGATCCGTGGTTTCGGTGCTAAAAGAGCGTGAATTACGAGCGCGTAAATTAATGAGGATGAAGAAGTTGGGGCATGCAGCTCGTTCAGGAAGTGTTTCTCGGGTAATTGACGATTCCGCGTCCATCGCGGTTGTAGGCCCGTCTTAATGCCAGCGTCCGCGTATCTCTCCGCGTGACGTGTACGGGGCAATCGGAACACAATCTCTCTCTCTTTCTCTCTATCTCTTTTTTCTTCTTTCGCTCGCGAAACCCTAAAAGCGTTACGTGACGTTTTCACGTGCCGCACGAACGCGAGTCCGGCAATTAGAAGAGCAAGGACGGAACCAAAGGAACGATATACGTTAATGGCCACTCGGTGACCGACGCGGTGGAGACACGCGTGTAATTTTGGCCAAGCAATTGACGTGTCCGCCGTTGTTGCGGGACACTCGGTGGATACTGTGGTTTTCGAACCATTTCTGAAGGATTTAAGCATAATTTATCGGGGAACTCGGCTGGGAGTAAATGCGGTTTCAGACGAGTTACTCTGACGAATATTATTATTAGCTTCGGAACGTTTCACTCTAGAAAGACGAATTTATCGTGTATAGAAGACGAAGGAAAGGAGAAAGAGTTTGTTAATATTAATATTCATTACCATCATATTTCACTGTGACTATAGTTTCAAAATTTCAGAAAGGCGAGCGTGATCGTTAAACAGCTTTTTACGTGAGCTACTAAAGTATAATTACAGGTTACTAAAGTACAAATTTGAATTTCTTACGAACAATAAACAGATGGATTTCTCACTCAAAAACTCTGCAAGAAGTAAAGTGTTCTTTCTTTGAGAAAATTTTAAAGTTTGTCCTTCGAGATTATTCGTAAAAAGAACTACATATTTCTGTAAATCTCAGGTTCGAATCGAAGAATTGCGAAACTTCTACTTATCCGAATGATCATTCAGCATCGGAGGGCCGTTAAACGATATCGATTTCAACAGGTACACGTTAGCGCCGCTAGTTTCTACGATTCTCGTTGCTCGGAAGAATTCCACACCACTGAAACTGAGCTAATAACACGTTATTCCACTCAATCATACCGATTCAACGTGTTCCGTTGCAACTACCTCGCGATATTAACCAGTTTCCATAGCTTCTGTTCTCTCTTGTTACCAACGAGCTCCCAAAAGAAAACTAATCGTACACCGTTGCAATGCCAGGATTATTGATCAGTCAGAATCGCGGAATTTTATTGGACTTGTCGATTCTGTATGTCGAACAATCGGAATCTTCATATGAAAAGATGGATAGATGAACAAATTTCAAAATTCATTAAATTCACTAAACACACATTTCTTTCTTACCTCCATTCTAACCGAGTTGTACAAACCATCAAATTATAAAACAGTTATGGTAAACTACAAATTTTCTATAGGAAATTTTAAATAATTTTTACAAAATTACACAAAATATAAAAAAAAAGATGTATAAAATATCTAAAGTATAGTCCTTGATCTTCCAATATGAAGCATAAAAATTCGTAGTCTAGTTATAACATACCAATAATATTAAAATATATAATAATAAACTCTCAAGAAAAGTCAAAATTTAAAAAAAAATCAACTAACATCAGTTCTTTAAAATTCTCTCAAATAACTTCACTTCTTTCCTACTGTTTTCGCACGAATTTTCACGAAAATTCACAGTCGAATGACAATACACCGCAAAAACCAAAATTAACAAAATTTTAACAAAATCTTGAAATCTTCATAAGAAAACAATCTCACAAGCTCCTTAAAATTCCCTCAAACTCCACTTTCCTTCTCATTAGAGAAGGAAACCACTTCTCTTTCACCACTTCGGCGACTCTCCAACCAAGCCAATTCTCGGACAATGTTAAAGAAACGTAAAAATCCAAACGTGAAACCCAATCCTCTATCCATCACTTATCGTTTGATCCTGTGGCAACGCCCAATCATCGTGGACCTCGGTCATCCTTACAGCCGATCGATCGGATCGCTGGATCGAACTGGTCGATTCTCTCACGATGCTCTCACGAGTGTCACCGCGGCAATGAAAATATCCATCGAGCTTTGCTTTTCATGCAGGGTTAAACATTGTACCTGGATGGTGGCGTGTCGTTGAGTACCGGTTGTGACGAACGATCGGCGTTCCAGGATTCTGCCACGAGGGATGGGATCGAGTACCTCACAAGCAGGTTCTTTAATCGTCAAGTTCGAACCATTGTACGAATACTTTCGCAAATCAAAACAATACTTTTAAGTAATCAAACGTAATCTAATCTAATTATAATTTATGACATAAACGTTACAGGTTTTCGCTGTTATATTGTTTATTTTTTTTTATTTTTTAAATATGGTTTGCAATCATATTTATTATATTTTTCAAATATGGTTTGCAATCATATTTATTATATTTTTTAAATATGGTTTGCAACCATATTTATTATATTTTTTAAATATNGGTTTGCAACCACATTTATTATATTTTTTAAATATGGTTTGCAACCACATTTATTATATTTTTTAAATATGGTTTGCAACCACATTTATTATATTTTTTAAATATGGTTTGCAACCACATTTATTATATTTTTCAAATATGGTTTGCAACCATATTTATTATATTTTTTAAATATGGTTTGCAACCATATTTATTATATTTTTTAAATATGGTTTGTTGTATTGTTGTTATATTTGTTTTTTTTTTATTTTTTAAATGTGGTTAGCAACTAACTAACCTGATAATTAATATAGGAGTCAATAATAATGAAAACTAATTAATAATTAATAAATAATTAACAATTAATAAATAATTAATAAATAAATAATTAATAACTAATAATATATCTTCTCAGTTCAGGCACTTAGAGATGGATGTTGTCAGAGGTTCTTGATCTGGACGAAGCACGTTTGTTTTTCCACACGCGACAATCGAATGTTGAAATTGCATACTCGCGGGCCACGTATGAATATATTATATACGTTAAATTTGCAAATTGAATAAAATGTACAGATCAAACATGACGAAATATATACCTATACCGTACGTTGAACTTCTACATTGAACATACTGCAAATTACATCGCAATATACTTGACGAAATGTATAGATTGAATTTCACTGTGTTAAAATGAACACGCCGCAGGTACACTCGAAACATTTTCATTTGAACGAAACGAACAAGCGTACACTTGGAGGAACATTTTTACGTTCAAGTGATACTCGAAAACCGACGAAACGAAACATAGATATCGAACATAGATAACGACTGGCATAAAGTGCAAAATACATTGCGCGTATCGAGCCACAATAAAATACATACATTCCATAAGCACAGACATTGGACTTGATCCCATCCCTACCGAAAGGATCTCGGCCCAGTCCTCAACGTCCTCTCGCTTCTCCACTCTTTGCTTCTTACTCTTATTCTTATTCCTCCGTTCCGTCTTTACTTTTACTACTCTCCGGCGCGGTACCAGGGAAGACTCTGTTTCTCGAAGGAAGTAACAGTATCCGAGTGGATGGATTCCGTGCGAGGTGTGCAGGGACCGTGTGGATTGTGTGCAGAATGAACGCAAACTGTGAGGGTAATTTGCAACACCGGCAATTTACATAATTAGCAGTTTCTGAACTCGCGGCCCTCGACGAGCCCCTTCCATCGCAACGCCGCAACTCTCCGTCTCTTTTCCTCCCCGCCTTGGCCTTCTCTTCCTCCTTTCTGTCTTTATCTCTCCACTGTCGCTCGTCTTCCTCTGGTTTTCGGCGGCGGACCCGCCGGTAGAGCTCGTTAAGAGAAGATGTTGTTCGAGACACGCAGGAGAGAAAGAGAGGAACACCGACGGTGATGATATTGCGCGAAGTGTTCCGATTCGAGATGAAGGTGGTTCGGATATTTTCCGAGGCTGCCCCGGTATCGTGGTTTCCAAGTAACGTGGTGATAATCGACGATCTCGAAGAATGGTCTTCGGCGAGACACTGGTTTCATTGAGCGCGAACGTTCGTTCACGGGGAAAGTTGATTCTTGGCGAGTTACGGTTACACGACCGCCATAAGTTTGCCCGTTCTATCGTCTACTTTTGTTACGAGGCAATTTGTAGAGAATAAAGATGCTCTCCAACTCAAAGTTAAAGTCCCTTGGTAATACTCGGACTGATCGTTTCACACTGAAATATTAAATATTAAAAATATTTAAATATCGCGATCAAAAATTATTTTCCAACTAATGTGGACAAGTAAGTCTAAATTTTATATATAAACTGAGAGTAACAAGTTTAGATTTTATTTCGTTCGTTATGGATAAACTTGTGGATTGATTTCAATGTTACAGAACTATCTAACGTACTATCTATTATTAATTATGCCACGCAATATTACTTTTGTTTCAACGAAACGAGTAACATCTTACAAATTACAAGTCTTCCAATTATTTAACAGAAAGTTGCAAAATCCTAAGGTAAGAATCCATAAACTGTGACTTGTGATGTAATTTACTAATACTGTTATCATTTAGTAAATTACTGCGCGAACCATTAAAAAAAATTGCAAACTCACGAGAGAGAAAGAGAGAAGCTTACGTTAAGTTTGTGCTTTATCAATTTGCGCTACTATTATTTGACAAATTACCGAGTCCTTTACGATCATCCACGAAACAACTTTCAATCATGTTCTATCCAGTAACTTTATGTTTGGAACAAGGTGAAAAAAAGAAAAAAAATACCCGAGAACCTCAGAACCGAGAGACGCGATTTTAATCCCGACGATATAAAAAGGATCGATCGAAACCGAACGACGCACTAATTGCCAGATCACAGCGTAATCATCGATTAAGAACGAGCTGCCTCGCACGAATATTAATGAGCCTGTCGAGAGTGGCGACGTTCTACAGTGAAAACGGGCTTACGAGCTGTCGACAAGCGATAGAACTACGAGATCTATTAATTGGCGATCGACGTCCTGTCCCTCGCCGGACTTAATTATCGGTTCTTCGTCAACGTTCCAATTAACGCGTTTCATTATCCCTGTTAACCCCCACCATTCATAGCAATTCCCAATCAGAGTAACGATTAATACTTGATGGTGATTCCGTGTTTAGCAACGCTCATTATTCTATTTTTGTTATTTTTCACTGATCATAAAGAACGTATTTCGTAAAATGAGTAACAATGGATATTAGAGTTCAGTTTATTTTTATATCGATTTTCGTCCTCGTTCTGCTTGCCCTGTCATTTTCTATTTTATTGTAACGATCGAGAGGAATTAAACTTTGATCGTGACAATACCAGAGGTTGAGGAATAATTCTGGAGATTAACTTAAATTCGGAATTTAAGACGAATAATTGGATTTAATTGTGAATGAATTTAACGTTGGTGCTATGTTGAAAGATACGAAAAAGTCGAAAAAGTTGTTCATATCGATAGTGATTCTGTTGTATTTCTTTCAAGTTTAAGAAATTTTTTTTAACGACAGGAAAAATTAAAATTAGCTAGAAATTACTGTAAATAACGTAACAGAATTAAGATTCTACAAAAATTCCTAAATGGGTACTATCTTTCATTACCTGTTTAGAAGAAGTCTTTATTCTCTCGCCTAATATCTATCATCTATAATACAAAAAAAAAAAGAAACATTCAAAAATATAAAAAAGAAATTTTTACACATCCTAGTACATATTTAAAAACCTCTAAAGAAAAAGAAAAATCAATAAAATCCAAAGAGAAAGAATCGTAAAATAAAGTATTTTTTTCGTCCCAAGATTGTTCAGAGAAGTAATCAACGAAGTTACGAAAAATCCAAGATCATAAGAATATTTGAAAATATAAAAAAATATCTCGTCACTCTAAAATCGATCAAAAATTCAATCAAAAATTATTACAACGCAATCCAACGTAAAAGTACAAGAACATTCAAGAATGTTAACGACGTTCTTCTATCCCCCCCAAAAGAAATATCACAACAACTAGTTGAAATTATACAGAGAGAGAACATTTAAAAAATCTCAGAAACGCTTCACCACCCCGATATAACACGGTGTGAGTTCACTCGGGACGAACAAGAGCGGAGACGTGGCCGCCATTATATTGTCAACCGATAAATGCAGGTTAGAGGCTACCGGTGAAGTTCACGAAACTCGCGGCCCCGTGTAGAGGCGGCAATCG
Source organism: Frieseomelitta varia (assembly GCF_011392965.1). Classification (NCBI taxonomy): domain Eukaryota; kingdom Metazoa; phylum Arthropoda; class Insecta; order Hymenoptera; family Apidae; genus Frieseomelitta; species Frieseomelitta varia. The sequence goes on from NW_025110385.1 coordinate 39,935, forward strand.
CCAGCAAAAATAATGACTCTTTGTAATGGTTCGCCTCTGCATATCCGCCGTTTCGGGCAGACTTCGTTAATTACGGGGCAGCCGGCCGCTCGCGTAATTATTCGTCCTCCAAACGACGATTATAAAGCGATTATCGACAAGGATCGAGCCGTTAGCCTGCGAACGATGCAGAAACAACGCTTCCGTGGAAACGATTTGTCTCAACCTCGATTTTCTATCTTCCTTTCAGCTTCCCCTCGAGCTCACGCGTTGGAGATTATTGAATTTCAATGGAGCACGTTGTGCATCTCTTTTGGAGAAAGTCAATTGCACAGAAGACGTGTGTAGACTTGGCTTCTTAAGAGGTGTGAAATTTTCAAAACATCAATTTGTTTTTTTGTTTTAAATAGTAGTTCGAAGTCTTTTACATGTGTGTGTATTTTATTGTATCTTAAAATAAGATACAATAGGTCTTAGCCTTTGAAACGATTTATATTTTGGGATATAATAATAAATACGCACGGTATAAAATAAATAGCGGTCAGGATAGTGTGAAATTTTCAAAACATCGATTTTTTTTTTTTTTGTTTTTTGATTTTTGTTTTAAATAGTAGTTTGAAGTCTTTTATATGTGTGTGTATTTTATTGTATCTTTTAAAATAAGATACAATAGGTCTTAGCCTTTGAAACGATTTATTTTGGGATAAATAATAATAATAAATACGCGGATACAGAATAATTGAATCTGTGTCGCTGCTTTGCAACTTTAAGCAGTATTACAAAGTGTAAATCGTGCGATTCAAATGTTACTTTTGGTGAATCGAATATTAGGGGACTTGGATTTGATTTAGTTGTGAATTGTAAGAACTGCAAGCCGCGATATATAAGCAAAAAAAGTAAGTAAAGGATACATATGAAAAGTGACGTGATTCTGAGACTTTAAACGCGTTTTTCTCGAAACCAGGTTTTTAGAAACGGTGTGCAAGATATCTCGGAATCTAATCAATCGATTACTGTGAAACTTGGTACGTATCTTTAGTGCAACATTTACTAGGGATTGACGATCGAACATTTTTTCAATTTTTAACAATTTCGTAAAATATAAACTAAAAACGTAAAAATTCTTGGCATAAATTCATTCAATTGGATTCCACTCCATTGGAATTAGAGTTTTCAGTAAGAGGATTTTTAAAGAAGGTTATTGGTTATTTTTTCAATGGAGATTCCTTCCCTTTTGACTGGAGGAAATCAATTATCCAGGAAGATGTACATTATCAAATTTTCTGTAGAATGTCGAAAAATTGATGATGATTCCTCAGAAGAAGAGCAGTAGAAGAATTTTTGGAGGAGGTGAATTATTTTTTAATGAAGATGGCTGGAAAAATTATTCAGCGGGGGACGTGCGATGATTGTAGATTTTTCAATCGAAGGATATTGAAGGAAATTCAACGAAGAACGAATCAGATTTCTTTCCTCTTGTAACAGTTCCTTCTAACTTGTCCGATTAAAAGGCTGGTCAATGAAACGCACACACGTGTTGTCGTGAAGAGATGATATAATTTATTTCGCTATATCGTTAGAACACGAACTGAATCATCCGCATGACCGTACAATCCTACGCCTTTTGCACGTCGAGTAAAATCACAATTCTTTTATGTACAACGTATTTACAAAAAACGAAGCGGCCGAGCGTGCAAAGTCGATCGTTCACCGAGAAATCTCATGATCTGTAGAAAACTTTCCAGCGATTTATCTCGCTCGAGTCCGTTCGAAGAATCTCGTCCGGCTTGATTCTAACATCGAGAGGAAATAATTTTCTTGCATTTTCAACCGCGAGAAAAGAAAAGAGAAATATTTTGCAATGGTTTACGAGAATTGTAAAACATTCTTACCGTTATTTTCAATTTAAAAGTTTAAAAAGAGAAATATTTTTCAATTATATCAAAAATTGTAAAACAGTTTCAACGTTTCCGAAATTTTCAATTTAAAAGTTGAACAGAGAAATATTTCCAATTATCGGATATCGTAAAATATTCCACTCTCATTTTCGATTTAAAAGTACGTGTTTCGTTTCATTTTTGATCGCAGAGAAAAGAAAAAGATAGAAAAAAAGTAGAAGAAGAAACGAAGATTTCTCGTGATCGATCTTTTTTTTTTCTTGTTTGTTTTTTTCAGACTATCACGCTCGACTGTCCCGTGAAATATAATCGATATAATAATTTAAATCGTCAGTACATCTCGGACATCGATTCGATAAAGGGAAATACTGGTCGCTCGTGGGACAACGACGTTTAAATACAATTCGCAAGTTACAAGTTCGAGTTTACACTGGATTCTTCACTCATCTAAAAAGGATACGAAGTTTGGCACTCTCATTTTTTTTTTTTTTTTCCTTCATTTTCTCCCGTTTCTTCTTTACACGGCTTACACGTACTGAAATATGTTACGATGCACACGTCGATGTAAGTGGTTGGTTGCAAATCAATCTGTTTCACTGACTATGTCAATTATGCAAAGGATCCTGCCTCGATTTTCAAATTTCTTTTTATCTTCAAGCTCTTACGTCGATTTAAGGAACAATTTTTAATTGTATTTCTAACAATCTACTTCAATTGCAAGTGGAAAACTGCAATGACGTTAGACTGCAACTGAGGTGTTTTTTTATGAAAGAAAGATATATTATTACACAGAAGGTAATAAATGCGTTTTAACGTGTTTCGTATGTGCAGGCCCGTGTTCGCGCGATGTTAACCCGTTAAATACCAAACAGTGTAAAAAATTAAAATTCGCGTAAATGCAACGTGATTTTGTAACATACGAGAAAGGTTCCTCTCTGTTGAAAAAATAAAAAAAGATAGTTATCAGTTGATCACATTAATAGATACTTGAATACTTTCAAATTTCGTTAGAGATCGAAAGATCTGTGTAAAAGGAGAAAATGTCGTCGAAAATAAATATCAAGCGTTTGTCACAAGAAAACTTGTAAAATCAATTATACGATTTATACGGTAATTTGTTTGAAGATCTACTGATTTTCTTTTCTTCTTTTTCCTTAAATATGTGGCACCTGTTAAGAAGTTGAAAATTCACAAAGCGTGACGTTATTAATTTTCCAACAACAACAACAACGTGTCGAGAAGGAAATTTGCAAAAACCTTCTATTACACGAACGAAGGACCACCGACAGAAATCAATAGACACCAGTTACACTACTTTTTCCACAACAAATTTACATTTGTACGAACAAAATTGGCCAAATGTTGCATGAACACGACGTGTTGGTCCTTAAAGAGTTAACAAGCACTCGTTCTCCCTTTGTTTCCGTAACTCTCTCTATCTTCCGTCTCGTCCATTACCGATCGTTTTCCTGGGAAAGCGATCCGAACGTGCTTTTCACTGAACGAATTATTTACAGACACATGCGCACACGCTTATTACAGAGACACATTCACTAACGCACGCATACATACAGACACGCGTTCTCCCGTCTCGAATAAAAGACCGACCCACCGGTCGTTATTCTTTTTTCTAACGCGAGACGCCGAGGATCCGTTCGATCCGCCACGGATCGCAGTCTACGATTCTTCTCGATATTTATCTTTATTTATGTACATACACGAGAGCTGGCTGATTCGCCGTCGGTCGATCTATGGCAAGATGCGCGCGAACGCGACGATCTGTCTGTTTAGGACTCCAAATGAAAATCCAAAATCCCCCTTCTCGCCGATCGAATGCTCCAGAGGAACTCCGTTTCATTTTCGCGCGAATCGATCGATCGAGGAACCACGGTGTACGAAAACAAACGTCCAGAAAAGCAGGGGCGACGAAAATTGATATCGCCGCCGCGCGGTTCCATCGAGAGAACAGGAGGGGGGAAGAGAGAAGTTCGAAGGATCGAGCGTGTTCTCTCAGACGTTTCCGCCGGAAATCAATCCATTTGGGACCTCGACCAAAGTCCCGAGGAAACAATGCCTCCATTATCCAGCTTCCGTGGAACGAGTGAGTGGCGTTCGAAAGCCAATATCATCGTGCAATTCCAACGATCCTCCACGGAAGAGCAAAGCTCCGCCGAGCTCTTGGCCAGCCGAGTTTCTTTCGTCGAGAAAAGCGTTCTTCGACGCGAGAACACGGGAGTACACTGGGTAGCTACGTCAGTCTTGCCAGCAGGGAGATCCGTAGTCTTCCATCGTCTACGGGTATAGCTTTTGTCACGACTCTACGATCACGACGTTCTTAGCGACGTGTGAATTTAATCGTGTCCTTTGCCTTTTTTCACGTCGTCTTGTCCCGTTTTTCAGTTCGCTGTTGCGAATCTTTGGGCATTCGTTTTGGACGTGCGATCCCTTCGTTCCTAGCCTCAGTCACTCTCCTCGCCTGTTTTCTTCTGCTTCTGTTTATATTCTATGGAATTTTTGATAATTCCGTCTCCTCAAGGATAGTATCTCCTTCCGTGACGCGTTACTCTCGAAAAACTGTCGTCGCACGCGCAACTCGATGATAAAACGTCTCGCCTCTCATCTTTCGCGCACCACTTGCTTCATCGTCCTTTGCAATCTCGTCGGCAGTTCCTCCCACGGAACCGACCGTCATCGTCCCAATTTCTCCAAACTGGAAATTTCTCCGCACTTCACAACGATCTTTGGATGACTCGCGACAAAACTCTCGCCTCAATAATTCCTCTCTAGTCACTCTGTCCCTCGGTGAATCGCCTCAACGTATCAAGCCTTCTCTCACCGTTCACCTGATCCAAAACGGACTTGGAACCTCAGAAATTCCAACGTTTCGATTCACCGTCGTTCTCGTCGCCACTCGAAATCACGGTTTAACACGTGCGTTGAAAATTTCGTACGCAATTCCTGGCACCTTAATCCAGGCAGAGAACGTCTAGCTACGCCTCCGAGCCGCTGGAGCACTCCTCCGCCTCCGGATCGATGTGCTCCTCTTCCTCCTCCTCCTCGTGATGATAATCACCGGTCTCCTGTTGCCATTTGCTCACGTGATGAGTGTTCTTATTGTTGGAATTGTTGTTCGCATTGCCACCTCCGCCACCGCCGCCGCCGCCTCCACCGCCGCCGCCCCCGGACTGCTGCTGCGCCTTCGCCTCCTCCTCTTGCTGCATTCGCTTGTGCTTCGTCCGTCGGTTCTGGAACCAGACCTTCACCTGCAACCAGCAATAATCACTCTTCGTTAATTTAAATCACTGTTTCCATCGTAGTGGAATCGTATGGAATAACGTGATGTTGAACTGACGCGCGGTCTTGTTATGAGAATAATTTAATAGGCCTCTAAATTCGTACGGTAAACAGCAACGTTATCGGCATATTCTTAGAAATTGGCGGGACGTGAGATTTAAAATCGTAAGTATAAACTCCGTATTTATATTATGAATTACATTGGGAACAGGTTTACACAATTGTTCCGCAATTTTCAGTGTCCGAATTTTGCCAGTGTAGGTGAAAGTAAACCTAAAATATTGTAGAAATAATATACTACAGTATAGAATATATATAGTGTAAATATAGTATATATATAGCAAGAAATAATATACTACAATATTTTATATATAGTATAAATATATATAGCAAGAAATAATATACTACAATATTTATATATAGTATAAATATAGTATATATATAGCAAGAAATAATATACTACAATTTTAGGTTTACTTATAATAAATTTTGGATAGTTTAGTTTTTTGGGTAGTAAAGTTTAAGTTTGCTTATAGTAAATTTTTTACTTATAGTAAATATTTTAGATTTACTTATAGTAATATTTTAGGTTTACTTATAGTAAATTTTGTAGCAGGAAATAATATACTATACTATAGTAAAATATATAATATATAACAGTATAATATAGTATTACATATTATAATATAGTAATATAAAACAGATATATAAAATATACATAATAGTATTAGTATTATGTACATATAAAATATATTAAGTAATTATAAAATAGATATAATACTCGTAATTCAATATACTCAAAATATACTCAGCATTTTATATACTATTTATTTTCTTGATAATATCCTCTGATTTTTTTCATTTCACTGATAAAAATGTATGTAACTTCAACTATTTTTTTTCTTTTTTGGTACTCTAGTAACTGTGCAATTTACATTAACGTGTATAATAATATATAATTGATATTAACGCGTTTGAAATTATGTACCTTAGTAATAAGTGTAATTTATTATTGCACGTTGATTTATGTGGGTGATTCTAATCTCTAACTGAATTTACTGTGCTGTGTCTCAAGAGGATAAAACCTTTTTAATCTACGGGTGTCCACATTCCGTTGGGTGACCTCACCTATTTTTAAAATTGTAAATTGTTGTTGCTGCCGACTGTCAAGACAAATGTTTGAAAAGCAGACAGGCACGATGTTAAATTATTAACGCATGATGTTCCACGATCGTCCGTAATTGGTTATTTTCTATTTTTCTGTTAGAGATAGATATGAAAAGAGACGTCGGAAATTTTCTTCCAGCCGTCGTTATACGTCAGAAATCATACCGCGACGAAGTATAAACGACTCGACACTCGGCACCACGTCGTCCAATCGATTTCAACGTTCTCGAGGCAACGCCAACCATTGGAAGGGCTGTCGGCCCCTCGAGTCTCGGCAAATTAAGTGGCAACTAGTTATAATCCACCCCAAGTGTATCAAGGAGCCACCCCTTAAACAGGGTGTATCCGGTTACAATGGCCCGTGTCGTTGACGCGAAACCCCTTGGTCGAGGAGAAAAAGAAAGAGGGGAGGATGAGAGAAGGGATGAAAACGACTGCTGCGACGAACCGGAGAAAACGTGCATTGTCCCCGAATTGACTGTTAGATACACATTGTCCTGTTAGTGCTTCCTGCTCGCGCGAAAAGGGTTGAAAAGGGCTCCATTTTCGAATTATCTACGCGTGAAATCAGCATTGTCACGTTGGCCGCTGGATGGACGAGAAAGGGGGGAATGTGAGGGATGTTTGTCTAACATACGATCGAACGTGGTTTTGACAAGACCCGGATTAGTCCCTGTTCAACGTCGAACGAGAAGAGTATCGAAATGATCTGGCAAAGGGGTGGATACGGTATTGCAAATGGAAATAATGTGATATCGATAGAATAGCGTTCGCTCGATAGTGTTTAGGTAGAGTTTAGGAGAACGAGGGTGAACGAACTTGGGGAGTTATTCGGGCCTTCAATGCTTCGAGGCATTGAAATCATTTTGGGTTAAAGTAGAGTTTTGACAGTATTTGATAGTATTGGAATTTGAATTTGTTTCAAGTTTGGTGATTCTGTTTTGACAGAGATTAATTGTTTCGACACGACAAAATTGTTGATGCAGGATTTGTTCAATATTCTTAAATTAACGAATCTGTGGTTCTATTTGGTCGATTCGTGATATTTGAAATATTTACAAATTTGATATAAACATTTTTAGTCGCAGTAGATAACGATAAAAATTTTCTTCGATGGAATAGAAATTCTACAAGCAGCTACTTCCTTTTCGAACGTGTGACTTCAGTTCTATCAAGTCACCATCAATTAATTCAATTACCGCTAATAAATTGAGTTTATTAAGCCCAATCAAAGGACCTAAACACACTAAGGATAGAATGTTATTTAACGCTCAAGTTTTAAACACAACGCAGCAATTTTATATAGTTGAAGACTACATAACCGCCGCGATGTCAATATTCTCGAAAAATTATTTATTTCTATGTTCTAAACATCTCACTCTTCAATAACCAAAGTGATCCTAACATAAAAATTAACAGACTTGCACGCTACTTACTCATTTTTTCTATGAATTTCATTCCTAATTTTACTATACCTTTAATTTTACTTACAAAATTATTTACAAAAAATCTCACTTACTTAATTTGCTTAAGAATTTAAAAAAAAGAAAGAAAGAAAGAAAGAATCGCGTCAACATTGTACTTTATACTTCCAAAACTGACTAAGCTAACTGGATAAACGGAAGTACTACAATGACAAACAAATTGCCATTCTGTGCGTGAATAAATAAAATTTATAACACGAACACGCAATTCTGGAACATACGTTCATTTCTCTCATCAATGATAATTCACTTTCATAAAAGAAAAAAAAAAAAAAAAAAGCAGAAGAAGGATCTTCTCGTTTCACTTCCCTCTTCAGCCTTTCTTCTCTTGAAAATGTAAACTCCGTCCGAAAAATCCAAGACTTCAAATATACGAATATCCCGTGCAACGAATGATAAACTCCCCGGGAATAAAATCGCAGGGAAGAAAATCGTGCCGATATAAATCGTCCAAGCTGTTGGAAGCTTTTATGCGATTTTTACAACGCGCCTCCGTAAAATACTGGCGTCGATGGAGCGGCTCGACGGGGGTGGTTGGACGAGTATAACGCAGGGAACACGAGGAAGAGAAGGGGGTGCAAAACAGAGAGAGAGAGGTGGAAGGAGAAAGAGCGTCAGGTTAAACCGAGTGTAAATCCAGCCGGCACAAGGGGTTGGAGTAAAAGGGGGTTGGTTTTCGAAAGCGTTCGAGCTTGATCCTGGGGGATAGGCCACGTATCTACGGGTAACAAGGGGGTGGCCGGGGTTTCCGCGTGCGTGAAGATCCGCCAATCGGCTTTCAGGACCGCCCGCGGTCGCCATGGCAACCCTCGGGGACTGTAGGGTGATTACGAAATGGGGGTAACTCGATTAAACGTACGACACAGTCCTGCAGGGAGCGTTCAAACGTTAGGGGATGATACTACGCTAACCAACGGGGGCTGCGACTCTCTATTTGCCCTCTTAATCATCCGTTAAGTGCCACAATCCTCGAAAAGTTCCCCTGGGTACACGGACAACCCCCCGGCTCTATTCCTTCCCTCTCTCTTTTTCGCTTTCTTTGTCCGTCCGTCTTTATCTGGTTCACATTCGTCTGAAAATTTCCTTCCCGTTCGTGTACCATCGTCGTGCGTGGATACCTACTTTCGTTCGGCCATTAATTCCTCGGCTAATTGTTCGTGTTACGCCGGCTGGAGGGTGAGGGACGAAGGGCAGCAAGATAATAGAAGAAGGGAGACGGACGGTCCAGAGATTCGAGAAGTGAGACGATTTGGATTATTGTGTTTTGAGATACGAAATTGTGAACGGAGAAGTACAATTGTAGTTGGGAGTTGGGAGTGCGTTTTCTTTGTCTGGTCGCAGTTGATTCACGAATTAAATTAAATTTCTGCAGTAACTCCGAACTTACGTTATTATTCCTTCAATTAAAACGTCAGTTTCTGTTTCCTTTTGTGAAAATTCCGATTTTATTTAAACCGATTTTCTATACCCATAATTCTTCAAACTCCAAACTTCGAATCTAAGAAGTTTCACGACGCGTGAAAATAATAATCAGCGCGATATAACTGAACCCAATTTAATTCTATCTACAATTCAAAAAAGAAAAAAAAAAATTGAATCCTGAGCCATTGTTCGAGTTGTATCTCGCTACCCCAAACAAGTGGGACAAATACAAACTGAGAATTGAAAACTGGACCTTAACTGAAAGCTACAACCCCACTGATCCAGCTTGCGAAATTTTCAAGACGCGACTTAGCCAGAAGCCAGAAGCCCTAACCAAAAGCCAGATCCCGTGTCTGAAGAGAAGTTTGGTGACGCGTGAAAGAAGAACGAGCTCGATCCAACTAGCCGCGACTCGCCGTTCTAAACGGAGGTGACCGCCCAATCCGGGCATGGTCTCGCCCCAACGAAGGATCCGCAGGACGCCAATTAAGCCCGTCGGGTTGTCGCCATCAATCAGCGAAATTTCCGAAACGCAAATATGGTCAGACAGTCGGTGCTGGCCGCGGAATCCTTTCCCGGCGAACGCAGAGGACGTTCCTAACCCGTTTCGATTTCTCGCATGGTGACTCGCCGTGACGCACACCTGTGCCACGAGCGTCCACCAAAGCGAACACCGACGCCGTCGCATCGAACCTTTGCCTCCTTTCGCGTATAAGGTGTTCACCTGTCACTTAGCCCGTGTACCGGCAACAGCAGCTTCAATTACGCTTTTCCACATGGCGGACGCGTGCACCGCCTCGTTATCCAACACGTCGAGGATGCTGCTGGATCGCGCGATCCTCCTAAATCGATATTAACCGTAATCCACGTGGTAATTCGATCGATCGAAGCGCCTCGAAGACCGCGAAGATCGTTTATCCGCATCGAGTGGCTCCGCTCGTTTCCTCTGCGATGCTATTTTTGGAAGGGTTTGAAGAGAAACCGGAGATTTCGAGGAGAATCGGAGACTTTGGTGGAGGATGACAGGCTGTTTAGGTTGTTAGGTAGTAATTGGATCGGGTTTTTTTGATAAAAATTAGAAGTTCATTAAAAGAAATATCCTCTGTTCCTACGTTCAATGACGAACAGTTTTTTTTCTCATTATATCAAAACGTTATAAATATAATTTAAATAAGCTTAATTATATATTTATAAATACGAATAAACTTAATTTGTAAATACTTATAAATACAATTTATAAATTTATGCAATGTACAAAATTTGAATATACAAATTAAATTTATGACATGTACGTTCTTATTCAGGATCCTATTTATATTTTGTTATATATATATATTTATTTATTTATTTAATTTATACATTGAGAAAGTGTAAAATAAATATTCATACAAGACTTTATAAGGAATTAATTCATTACAGGATACCTTACAGCAATGATTTTAAATGGATTGTATTCCAAGCTGTTCTAATTCTCCTTTAAAATTAAAATCGCAGAAGAAAGAAATACGAAAGGAAGGTAAACGATCTCTGTCATGAAACGCGATAAAATGGGTTTCGATCAAACCCATCTGATAATTGGTATTCTAATTATTATACGATCACGTCCAGTCGATCTCGTTACGAAATTGTCCTACAAAAAGGAGGAAAAGAAGAACACGGGGAAATGGAAACTTTCGAAGGCCTAATCTATTCGAAGACCTTTACTTCCGCTGTTAAACATAATTATCGGCTCTTTTTACTGTCTACCGTGGAAATTGGACGTTCCTTAATAGAAATTAACACCGCGATTGTCATTTGCAATTTTCTCCTCGTCACCGTGCAGAAGCGCAAGCCGCTCAGTCGTTTTATTGTAATTAAAGTTCGACACCACTCTGTTGGGATTTGTAGAACAAAGCTCCGATAAATTCACTGAAATTTCTTCGACACTCTGCGGAAGTTTCTGAAAATTTTATCATTCTTGAAAATTTTAGGTATTTTTGCAAATATTGTAATTAGCTTCGAAAACACAGTATTCGAAATTTTCAAAAAACGAACCAATACACTGAAGGGACATTTATGTTTCATTACATATAGTATACGTAATAATTATTAATTCGTATGAAATAATTTCTATGAAAAAGAAATTGAAACCAGCAAATATCAATCTTCTAAATACAAAGTAACAAAAATTTTACTCTATTCACATCGCAAATAAACAGGCAACAGAACAAAATGCTTTCGCCACATTGTGGCCAAGAATGAAATTCCAATGAATAGTGATTTCAAAGTTACACGGCGTTATAGAGACACCAATTTACTCCAAAAATTGCACATCTAAAATCGATACACGCAGAAAATTCATCTCTTGCGCTGGAATTGACGTGCCACGTGCACGTCGAGAACTTTTTGTCCCAAATTGTAACAATTTCTCAGTTTAGTAAGTATAATTAAATGTTACCCAAGCGAGACAAATAATAAGTTTATTACCTCTTGGTAATTACTATCCAGTGATGTCACACCGACGAGTTCAAAAAAAAAAAAAAAAGAGAAAGCGACGAATTATTGTACACGGCTCGGCCACTCGTTATGGTCCGCGCGACCAGTCGCCAGCGCAACGGGTTAAAAACCCGATCTAAACAACGAAACTTTTGACGATCCGGCCCAAGTATCCGAGTGATTCCAACAGATGAAGAAGAAAAGAAGAGAAAAGAGAAGTGTGTTCCCCGTTTCTTCGAAAAGAAATGATTCGTCTAAGCCGACGATCAAACGAGAGGAATTAAACGGACGCGATTCTCCCTGGCGGTCCATTCGTGTTGAAGATACGAAAGAAAAACAGGCGTATCGTTTCTCCCCTTCTCCCCCCCCCCCCTGTCGAATGAAATCCGCGGATCTGCGTCGACCGGCCAATGGCGGATGTTCATAGCGTCCCGTAATCCCCTAGGGCCTGGCCAGTCACGCTCGAAACATTATTTTTAATCCCGTGGACGCGTCGCGACGAATCCACGCCCCGCCGTGGATCGCCACCGCTGCGCCACGGCTAAATAAACCCGGCGATATTATTTTTCAATTGTCCGTGGAGGCACATACCACACACCGGCGAGCCGCACGCATGTTTTGTTAGGACGAAATTGAGCGTGATCTGGGCGCTCAAAGGGTGGCAATTTCGCCGGATGCGCCTTCATCTGCGTGCAACGAACGGTTCTTTTTTTTTTTTTCTTTTTGTCTTTCATTGTCGTTTGTCGGCAAACGAGATGATTTTGCTCGTGGAGGATCGCGTGAGAGATCGATGGAAAACGTTACAATGATGCAGAACACGAGCATCTCGTACACACACCGCGGTGTGTAATAATTTTCTGCTCGCTCGGTTTTGTTACGTTGTGCGTTTGCGAGAGGTTAAAAAGCGTGAAATTGATGACGGTGTTTTGAAGGAGAAGAGATGATAAGGAGGAAGTGGGATATTGAGAATGTTCCAAGCGAATTCTGTAAAATTGAACTAAGTAAATTAAGGATTCTTGAAGATCAGTGAATCAATGAAATTTTATATAGCTATAGGTAGATTGAATCCTTGACGTTAGCTTGGGATTGTAATTCTTTGATCAATATCGGACGAACGTCAAATTGAATAGATAATTATATTTATCTAAAGCTCAACTTTTTACTTATTAAAAATTAATTGATTCTAAAATCCATTCTTGTTATAATATCATTCATCATATAAAATTGATATTATATTAGTTTCATCGAAAAATGTAAAGAATAATACCATCAGGAAAACTTCGCCACGCTAAAGATAATTAACACCAGAGCTATCTGTGATTGAAGCGCAAAATTTCCATTAAAAACATTTGAAGAAAAAATTAAAAAAAAAAAATAGAAAAATTTTAAAATAAATTAACAAATATATATTTATAATATTTTAATTAATAAATATAATAAATTACACAAACTTCTTCAATAATACACCGTTTGATATCTATAAAATTTCTAACAAAAATTATAAATTGGTCATTTTGACCATTTTGGTAGTTCTTGTGTTAAAACCGAAATTTTTTCTATTAACCAAAAAAAAAAAAAAAACAAATAATTTAAATTTAATTTAGCAGTAGAAAAATTTTCGAACCTCTCCCGAAAGATATCAAAATCAAATATATCGCGATTATAAAGAGACACGCGTACATACGGTTCCAGACGAAATTGGCGACTATATTGGGCCAGGCAAGGCCGCCAATTTCATCGAACACACACCAGTTTCCGGCTGGTACCTCCGTATTTACCAACGGTTCGACGATTTTTTTCCCCGGCGGATTTTCAGCAGGATTAAAAAAGGGAATGATATTTTGTTAACGGGATAGCAAACGTCACGTTTTCAAAGAGCGGCGCGACACCTGCGTGGATTAACGATACCAGGTTGCGACGCGTACCAGGGCGGAGACGTCGAATCAATACCACGGAGAGGGTGCAAGATTGATCAAATACAGATCCTTCAAGTTTGGTCAATGGTAAATATCAAACAGCAATCATTGTTTTATCCCCTGGCGATTGATTTTTTGTTTGTCTTGAAACGTTGCTAAAAAGATATTGGATGTGAACCGTGTGTGTAGACGAGATCGAGGGTTGAAACCTATGTTTGTCGTGATCAATTACGATAACAGAGGAATTTTTAATGATTTATAAATGAAGTTCTGTAGAAAGATGACGATAATCTTTTTTTTCTTTGATAAAATAAAAATAGAACAGTATATTTATAAAATGTAATCAATCGTAAAATTCCAAGTATATAATAATACTACATACTTTTTCCATAGAGGACAACAATTGCCAACGAAAATGAGCCTTGTACCGTCATTTAAACGCTACAAATAAAAAGATAGGAATGTACGAAGCATTTTATAACAAAGCTATCGATAATTTCCAAACAGATTTCCAAACTGTCAAGAAAATTATCAAGTTATCAACGACTGCTAAAGAAAATCAATCTTACATCTTCCTTCAAATATTCTAAATAAAAATCGATGAAACGTGATGCGACGTGTAAAAGATAATCAATCGTTCAGTCGATATGAAATAAGTGAAAAAAAATTCAATCCTCAAACAAAAGGACAATACGAAGCATTCTGAACAAAGCTGTCGACACAATTTCCAAACAGAACGTCACTGGAATGAAAACTAGCAAAGATGCGAGAAGAAAGACTCCCATTTTCGTCTGGCAGAACAAGCATAGCCCGGTCCCTAAAGTGTAACGATTTCTTCGAGCGATCTCGAATCGGAGGGAGAGCTTCCTAGCGAGCGGAGGCCGACAGTATGCACACGAAGTCGACGACACACGACAGTGACATGCCAGAATCGTGACGAGAAAACCAACGTCCTCTCCCCTCCGTTCGTTCCTCGCGACCAAAAGGGATGAGCAGCGAGTTTGAAAGAGAGGAATCGGTTTACCTCGCTGCTGCGCCGCGCCTATCGTTTACGCCGATCGTTCGAATCGGGAATATCGTTCGCGTTTCGCTTCCTTTTCATCGGCCTTTGAGCTTCGCCGATCGTTTGTTGCCAACTTTCGCGAATTTCCTTCCGAGAGGAATATTCTTTTTCTTTCTTTTATTCTAACCGCGACGTAGATGGACTTTCTTCCGAGAGGAATTTTTTTTTTTTCAAGTTATAAATGTACATACATTGGAAGACTCGGAGTGTGTTGGTGGATTTCGATGAATTTTCTCTCAACTGTAGGTGTACATATGGGAGTGATAAATTTTATTATGTTTCGTAAAAAATTATTAAATATTTACGAACGTTAAAGTTTGATTCCTCGAGTTCTGGGAGATTTTGTACCAGAGGACGAGTGCTTCGAGAGATGAAATTCTAATTTAAATGTGACGGAGTTCCAAGATCTTCTCTTACTTTGACCAAGGATCCTTCAAAGAAATTAATCAAAACCCATCGAAGAAAAAAGAAACATAGAAATTTCCATTGCCTCCCTCTTTCAATGAAAAAAATTCAATTAGTATCGCTACAAATATATATATATAAACGTCACTATAGATATATCTAAATATCAATGAGATTAATCAAAGATTCTTCTTTTTCTATCACATATATATATACTACAAATACAAAGTATTAAAGGATACTGTACGTGAACGAGAAACGCGTGAAAGCAAGAAACAAAAGATTCTCCATGCAAATTTCGCCTCTCTAATTACCCATTGTCCATGGCTCCCTCCTGAAAGAGGCGTTACTCGCCAAGTGCAGAAACAAGACAGGCACCTTCGTCACTATCTATTTAGCATAATATCGTTTTTACGGCGGGACGATAAGCAGCTCGTAAAACGATTGTCTACAGGGAACCGCGATGTACGAGTTTATGTACTCGTACAAGTCTCGATAGCGCATTAGTCACTCGCATTAATATTCGGCCACTAGATAGTTAAACTGTTACAATTTCTTTGAAGCAAAATCGTACGACGATAAACCTGGATTTGTTTCAAAACTTGAAACCTTCGCTTTCGAAACTACGCCATTCCTTTAGAGTGTAGACACTTCCCTTCTCGAGAGTGCTATAAATCGTCCACGCGACACTGAATTCATAATGGATCTCAAAATCATTCTTCTTATTTTTCTTACTTTCTCTTATTTTATTTATTTTGAATTAGACGACGAAGATTCGAGAAATCGCAACATACGTTTTCGCCTCGTTTTGATACACACTCTGTGTGTATATACAGGGTGTCATGTAACTGGTGGGGAAGGTGGTGATTCTACATGAAAAACTGAATAAAAAATATAGAATAAAATTTTTTTCATACGAAGCTTTGTTTCCGAAAAAAATGGCTTTGAATGTTTATCGAGTACGCGTGCACTTGATCAAGATTCAACTCAATTATTGGAAGACATTCCTCTTGAAATTCAAAGAAATTTAATTTCTCAACAACATAAAGCACCATCGCATTTTAGTCGTGAAGTGAAAAATTTTTTAAACGAAAACTACCAATGAAAGAATACCATGGCCACCACAATCTCCGGACCTGTCAACGCTGGATTTTTACTTATGGGGTCATGTTAAATCTATGGTGTATTCTAGCGACATAGCGAACTTTAGTTGAACAACTAAAAGAAAAAATTATTGTAGCGTTTGCAACATTGAAACTACAAAATAACACATTAGAAAATGTTCGTAGAAATTTAATAAGAAGAGCAGGGTCATGCATGCAACAATCTGGACATCACTTCTAACAATTTTCAAACTAAAAAAAAAAAAAAAAATTAGCGAAAATAATGAGAAATCCGTTGAGTTGAAACTTGATCAAGTGCTCGATACGGGCACTCGATAAACTTTCAAAGCCATTTTCCTCGGAAACAAAGATCTTCGTATGACAAAATTTTATTCAGTTCTTCACGTAGAATCACCATCAGTTACGTGACATCGTGTTTATAATATCATATCTCGTCCGAAATCCATGCCAGGAGACGAAGGAATGAACGCTGCAACCAAGTTTGCGTCAAGACGTTCGCCCGACACGGCTCGATGAATCACTCTTGTACCGTTTGATTCTCGAAATTCCGCGTTCCTGCTTGCCGGGAATGAAAATCACTAAACGGAAAGGGAACGAGCAGAGAGAAAGAGAGAAAAAGAAAGAGAGAGGCAGAAGAACGGTGCAGCAGCGGCTACCGATATAATATCAAGCGGCTATTATTCCCGGCGAATACGCGCGCGCCTTTACCCTTTCGCTGGTTATGCGTTACGTTCGCCTCGTGGACGATAATGGAAGAGGTTTTGCATATTATGCAGGCCGCGTGCGGATTCTCTATGCATAATGAGGCGTGTCGTCGCTGGACTAAGAATAAAGCATTGCGAATGCGCTGTCATCCCCCGATATTGTATGTGAACGTGGCCTCCTCTTCCTGGCGCAATTATGCGACCGATTCGCCGCGCGCTACCACCCCGTCCATCGATCTCCTTCGCTAATTATAGTTCAGATTAACGCCACCGAATATACCACCGGGGGATACGTTCCGATTGAATTCATTAATGAAACGCTCTCTGAGCGATTTCAACAGTGAACGCTCGACGATAGTGAAACTGCGCGTGTGCAAGTTTGCTCTTTCATTAGGAAAACAATTAACCCCCTCGAGCGTCTCGAGTCGAACTTAATTTTGGATTAACTCTAAATTTAAATGTGTCCGTATCAATGAAAACGAATAAACTGAAGAATGATTGACATCGATTGTATGTATTCGTGGGAATTTTCTTATCGCTAGATAGATGTCGAAATGTACTAAAGTTTAATTTATCGTTAACGTTTGCTATTAATGGAATTCATTAATAGGATGCCAAATAGACTGTTCTAGTTATTTTTATTATCGAAATTGTTACGCGTCTCTCTTTAGAAAATTCAACCGCTCAACTCGATCGTTGTTATTAATGAAATAATTGAAAATCTAGAAAATATTACAATACATGGAAATGAAAAAAGAAATAAACTCATTTAATACCCTAGATTTACAATGGCATGATGTACTCGAAGATAATTTTTCTCATTAGAATTGTATCACACAACTGAGTTACATTACACGATCGAAGATTATGCGAATATTAAATTTTCGTTCTTTTTGCGGAGAAATTTCTATCCCCACTTTTCAATATCTAGTCAAACGTTCGAAACAAAGTGGCAGCGTGAAGTCTCGATGCATCGTCTAGGGATTTTCACGCGTCGCTGACTTGGCAGTGGCGCCAAGGCCGCCCTTAAACCTACGGGTCCCTAACCTGACGCACGATAATTGGCGGGAGAGAGATCGACGCCGCGGGCTCGATAAGAATCCCGCGATCTTAACTAAAACGTTCGCTATTTACATTTTTATGGCACCGGTAATTTGAACTTGGAATTAATTTGCCCAAGTATTTGTAAGATATTATAAGAACGAGGCAAAGGCGAGCTGCGCCGGTAAAGATTGAATTGCAAATGACCACGCAATTCAAACGCGGCAACAAGTGTGTACTTTCCTGGGTTACTGATGAACCCGAGCGTGCGCTCGCGCGCACGCACGCCTGATGCTTTGATCAATTAGATTCGTTTTTCTCTCAGTTTGATCCAGTACCTTCTACGTGACCGAGCTGCGAATCAATATCAACATGAACGCTGATATTTCATTGTTTCCTGTCTAACCGCTGTTTTACATTCAACCAGTTCGCCGGACATCGATCGTTGCGACATTGTCTCTCAACTTGGTGCCTCGTCGACGCTTTGCTGAACATCGCTGACGATGTGCTTCGAACGTCGGTATGTATTTTTTTCAAATAATCGCGGCAACGCGAACCTGACAAGGACGATGTTATCGTTCCTAGCAGTTTAATGACGTCCAATTAGCAACAATGCGAAGCTGTTACACGGAATAAATGACAAATTCATAGGCTGCTCGACGAATCGTGACCGGCAGTAAAACGCGTGACGCGCGTTTTATCGACTGAGACGGAATCAGATATTCCGAGATAATAGAAAAATTATGATTAAAGTTCTTGAATATTTATAACCGAGTCAACTTGCGTATTATCGTGTCGCGTTGATAATCGTCTTAAACCAAGGGCCATTTCAAAATATGCTTCTTATAAATTTATCAGTTACGTTAGTCACTCCGAATGAAAACGAATTGCAAAAACTAAAGATTCCCACTATCAAATTACTGCCATGTACAACGCTGTTATCTCCTCGGCATAAAATTTTACTGATCGATTACACGATCGAGTACACGATAATCCACAATAACTTCGACATAGTAGACAAAGGCAAATTTTCAGTCGTGAGACACCCAGAAACGAGTAACCTGCCATCATCTCCAATTTACACCACTGTTCGACGACCGCCGAATTTGATTAGACATCGAGAGAGAACCCGTGGCCGGAGGATCTGGAGGAACCCACTTGGCTGGATGAACGTGCAGGGTTACGACGAGGAGAAACGCCTGCGGCGACCACCCGACAATGTTCTCGCGTCCATGCGGACCCGGCATTACGCCGGGTTAAGGCGAAGCGACGAAAAAACAGGGGAACGAGAGGATGCGCGATGGTGCGCGCGCGAGATTATAAGGTTGTTAACGGCGCGGGGCCGCGTTCCTGGCCAACTGAAACCCGATGCAAATTGCACGGTAATATACAGTCCAGCATGCTAATAACGTTGCAGTGAATATCACCGCGTATTTCGCGCCGAGAAATATATGGCCGTGCCGCGTTTATTTTGATTTCGGTCCAGCGCGCAGACGCTCTCGTTTATTAGGGCGCACCCGCAACGGGAACATCCGCCTCGCTGCTGTGAGCGTTGTGTAAATAAATTTTTCCTTTTTTTTTTTTTTAGTATTCGTTCGTTTACTATTCCACTCGTTTAGAGTGATTAAAGAGACTGCTGTGACGAAGAGGCGGCATTTGTAATTTGTAATTTTAGTAAAAACGAAAGCCAAGTACTGTGTCAAACTAACGCAGTCCGTTGTACCATATTTATTTTATTTTGTTCCATTTTAACGGGATAAATATTGTTACACAGTACAAACGGACATCAACGTTCGTGCTGATAAATGTTTTACTTTATAGAAGTGTGTAACTACCTTCTACTTGTTACGAAACTATCCCTAAATTATTTGACTTCAATACATTATTTATTTGTTGGTTTCAATTGTTCACTTATACGTTCATTTATACGTTTTATTGTACATTTTATATTTTATTATTGTGGATATTCTATATTCCACGTTCCACATTCTACTCGTACATTCGTTCGCGTGTTTTTTTCCTTTTTTTTCTTCTTTATTTTAATTCTTCATCGATTCATTCATTATTCGATTTCAATTTCCATTTAACCATTAAATATTCGAAATATACAATTTAATTTTTACTTCTTCCAGATGGGAACCTCCTGCTTATCTTTTTATACTACAGAAATATACACATTTATCATTTGTATATAATCATTTCTCCTTTATTTGATTTCAATTCGTTTCTTCACTCATTATTCAACGTCGGCCCCTTGTTTGTTCATTCCTCGCTTAAAATGGAAATTCGCTTATCCATTGTATTTTTATTCAAAACAATAAATACTTCATTCGTTGCGGGCAGAAAACGATCGATAAAGTATCAAAGGGCACAACTTACTGACGAGCCAATTTCGCCCCTGTAATCTGTAATCTGCGAAGAACCGACACGAAAACAAACAGCTATTAATATCTCACGAGTCGAGCCAATATTTCAACCAGTTATATTAATTCATCTCCTCTATCGAAAAAATTTCAGGTAACGAACAAGTGGTAAGAGGAATAAATTCGATTACAGCCCTCTTTCATTGTCCTTCGCTCTCTTGGCCGCTCTGCAGCCGCGAAAAGACGTTTCTGTCGTTACGCTGATAAGCGGCAATTAACTGGATGATTTACGGACCCACCTTAAACCGGTGTTAACCACGCTGAACCGATTATTTCGTAAACTCCGGAACAGGTACATATATATATATATACATATATACAACGTACATACACCGCGACGACAAATGCCTGATTTACTGCTGACCTTCTTTTCTGCTTAACAAACCAAATACCTCGTTAATTACAACTGCCATCGCGCAACTCGGCTATGAAAAAGCACCAGGCCGTAAGTTTCGTGCGTAAAATAATCGAGCATCGTAATTTTCAACTCTCTCTCTCTCTCTCTCTCTCTCTCTCTCTCTCTCTCTCTCTTCATCTGTTGTTCGAGATCTCGCACTTTCCTTATTCGCCGTACTTCTGTTTCTGCGATTACTTATCCCTCTTCTTATTTTTCATTTCTCCCCACACAACATAATCTGCTCGCTGATTTATTAATACGTTACAAGCTGTTGATCTCTTTGTCTCACTAATTGTAGGTGTTAACCCGCTGACGTTCGACGGCTCGAGATAGCGCTTCTTTTCGAAACTTTCCGCAGTTTTGTTTCTCTCGTCTTCTCTTCTTCATATTCTACGTTCGCGCGTTGCTATTAATCGCAAATAATCGTACCATGCTCAAACGTTGTCCGAGCTGGAACGACAAAAATTCATCGATGATTCTTCAAGATGTAAAACAAAGATTGTTAGCTCTTCTCTTATGCTCGTTAACTCGGTTCGCAAACAAGCAAGATCGATCTCGATTCATTTCACGCTGTTAATTATCGGGTTCGGTGTCGATCTTCCGACGTTTTTCCTCCTGCTGTCGCCGTGCGAGCTGGTTTCGAGGTTTATAAGCACACCAAGAGGTGATACCGATCGTTCCTTCGCGGAAAGATCGCCCGTTCTGATGCATGGAAGCGCAGATCTTGCGTCGCTCGTCTACCGATGGTTTAACGACTCGAGATCGTAAGCCCGAGATGTGCGAGTCACGATGATTGCAACGAAATATCCGAGTCGGGCAAACGATACTCGACCCTACCGTTCGTTTGCATCGCGGTTAATGCGATGTTAAAAGTTAAACTTACGCCGAAACTCGCGTATTTTTTAGCTCGTACTTGGGACGTAGCTTCTTAAAAATTTTCGCTTTTTCGACGAATTTATTGACATTTTACAATTACTAGCACATTACTAGCACAACAATTTAAAATTACTAGCACTGTAATGAAATTTAAAAATGGAAAAATGTCGATCGAGAAGTTCAAATCGTTCTGTAATCAAACTATTTTCTACGATATCGCTTGGAGAATTTTAGGATAAAGGAGAAGGTAAAAAAGAAGAAATAAAATATGTTGAAACTGCTCGACTCGATATTTACAAAACGTCACGAGAGAATATGTATAATGAAAATATTATTCGCAGTCACTTTCGTTACAGAACGCTACAAGCGAGATCGAAAGTCGACTTTTGCTCTTTGGTTGCCGCGTAGATCATCGAAAGTCGATCGATCTCATTAACATACGTCGCTTACTTCGACAAATTATAATTTGCACATTGGGATGATTTTTACAATTTCATTCCCCAGTGACGAAAATTTTTTTCACTTCTTCTTTCTTGTTTTTTTTTTTTTTTTTGATTAATTGTACTTCAAAATGGTCATGGTTTAATCATTGAAATTATTAATCTCATAAGAAATAATTAAAAATACAACGATGTCAATCTATGTACTAACCTCGCACGAAACGTTGAAATTTGTATTAATTATAGTGGAGCCGAATTCGAAAAACTTTCAATACTCACTTCGCATTGATTACAATGAAACAAAATTTTAGAAATTTCAATAAAGTATCGTTTGAAATTGAGAATCGAGAAAAGATCCAAACGAAGTATTCAAATTCTGTAGCAGACTGGAACATTCATATTTCCCAAGATCGAGGAATTAAAAATCTCGAATCGTTCGACAAACAGAATGTCCAAATGGGAAAACTAATTCCAAGCTAATTTTAAATCGCTTTCTCTGTGAATCAACTTTCGAAAACGATCATCATTTACACATTTTACAACGCGACGAAATAGCCCGTGAACTTCCGCGAAATACTCCGTGAAAGTATTTACTCTAACGGCCACACTTCCGGTGCAAGCGCGAGCCACCGATTAAAAAAGTATCGCGGGTAAATCGCGATTTCTTCGAACCGATAGAATGTTCATTACGTTGCAACGAAATAATTAATCACCCGCATCTTCTCTCTTTTCGAGGCCTCGTTGTTTTTCGCTTCGCGAGCATCGTCATCGATCTCAACGACGTTTATTCGGCGTGTATCGTCGCGCGTGTGTATGTGTGTGTGTGTGTGTGTGGATTTATTAGAGAAAGTTAACGCTTGTTGCTTGATACACGCACGAAAACGCACACGTCGGTGGGTCGTGACTCCGCGTAGCTCGAATCATCAACATTGTGGCCGATATCGGCATTAATCATCGACGCGGAACGTTGATCCGGAGAATGGTTGGAGATTAATCGGCTTCCGGCGGCCTCGTAATCAATTAAAGTCGTCAGCGTGGTATCAATTTTAGAAGCTCGGAATGGAAAATGATTCGCGTCATTAATCCTGCTACGCTCTTCCTTCGACGCTTTTTCTATGATTGAAACACACGTTTTACTAGCCTGCGGGAGATCTAATCTTTCAGTAGTTCGTATTGTGTGATTCATCGTTTCTTTACAGTTTGTCTCCGATTCGTTTATGATTTCTTTTTTTTTTTTTTTTTTTTTTTTTCTATCAAATTGATTAGCAATGACCTCGATCGATTTTTGGCCAATCTGATCTTTCACAATGTCTTTCGTCTTTAAAATTCTGATCGTTGTTAATTAATCCATTTGCAACAGATGGAGAACGTGACGTTTATAGCGTAATTGTGGAAAAGAAATATTTGCACACAATTATTATATATTTGTGTTTTCACGCACAGTTTATCGCGAATCGATTGTCACGAGTTTTGCAATGTAAAACGCAAAGTGGAAGCGAAACAAAATTCTGCCAGAATTCTTCAACAAAGACAACAATCAACTTTAGACTTTAATCAACTCTAATCAACAGCGAACGTATCGTACGCAATACCAGCCAATACGTGTTAAAACTCAAACCATTTACAACCGGTATTGTTGCAAGTGGAATTAAATATCTAAGCTACCATCCAATTTCTCAATTACACGCCGAACGTCGAATTTCACAACCGTTTAATGACACGATCGAACACGATGGGCAAGAGTGGAAACAAGAGAGAGCGAACCGTTCACCTGCTCGACCCGCTTGCTATCTCTTCATCTGTTCGATTCTCCATGTTCACGCGCCATCTACAGAAACAACTCTCGTTCATTTTTAATTGCTTAACGAGAGTGTCGGCACGCTAATTGCCACGCGAAAGCTCGTCAGCGGCGGATACAGTGAACAATGCATTTTTTCGAAATTTTCCCGCGTGCAGGTCCAATAATTGATTTCTCTACTTTCTTTGTAAATGTCAACTGATGACAAATAAGAGAAACAGTGAATGAAAAGCAGAGTTTCAATTGAGCCATCGATCTTGCGGAACGGATCGCGTCGTACAAGTCGTTTGTGTACGTACAGCTCTGTTGTAACAAAATTCACTTGCAGCGCAACTACAACTAAGGTATAAAAAATTGTATCAGAGAAGTTGCAAGAAACAATAAAATGACGAACATCGTATAATAGATCAATGGAAATTTTATCGAGAATTACAAACTACGTGGTTGAAAATTTAAATTGATCATGAATGAAAAAGACGAGATTATATAATGTAGAGAACTTTTTTCAATAAAAACCGACATTTTTCAGTGAAAATCTCATTGACGACTGTAACGTTGTGCGATTTTTATCGTGTTATATATAAATTTGAACATATTATATTATAATTATTATATATATTATATATTACATGTTATAATTATTATATATTATATATTACATGTTATATCATAATAATTATATATATTATATATATTATATATTACATATTATATTATAATAATTATATATATTATATATTACACATTATATTATAATCATTATATATATTATATAATATTACATATTATATTATAGTTATTATATATATTATATTATATAATGTAATATATAATATATACAATATACAGAATATAATATAAATTACGTAGTTTTTCCGTTCACTTTAATTTTTTATTTATCCTCAATCAAACCACACTCCAGATACGCATGCATTCCTATTTCGTGACTCTTTACTACATAATATTTAAAAATTCATGTCACCCAATTAAAAATCTTTCTCCACTCCATCTCTTCCACATCCGATCTATCCATTGCTCATTAGGATCCTGCTGTCATCACGTAATCACTAAAATGTGATCAGCTAAACTTTCAGTCGTTAATCCATTAAAGAGCGGAGTTTCGAACGACGGTGGCCATAAAATTGGCCCCTGACGATCCTCTTTATCGAATCTGTTTCCGCGTCAACTCTCTCTAAAAATCGATCGTCGAAATAAATCAAGAACGTTAACGAACATTCACGCCCGAATTGCTAAATTCAATCATCGATGTGTTTTGCGTTTAAGTGAAAGTTACCATTGTCCTACCAAAGTGTCCGTCGTTCGACGAGATTCTCATATCGTACGGATTAACGGTGAAAAACTTTCATCGCCTGTGCACAATGAAAACGCGAATCAACGATTCGCTCAGTCGTTCAGCTAATTTACAAGGCTTAATCGCACGCAATTAGGGATCATAATGAGGGACCCGGGGTCGCATGTAAACGCATACTCCCGCTTTATGAATCTTAACAGGAGCGAAAACAAGCTGCTTGACGCGCTCACGTGCGCGCGTGCACGCGACTCCTCTTTTGAGGAATTTGTATCATGTTGTATCATGCAGGTCTCTGTCCTCTTTAATTATCAGCCTACTCTGTTTAACTGTGGGCTGTATTCTGAATTAATACAGATTGTAATTTAGATCTGTTCTGGTTGCTGAAGATAGTTCGAATAGTGTGATGCGCGTTGTTTTTAATTCAATGCCACTTGTACTTTAATCTGAGAATTCATATTCGTAATAACACGAAACGAGTTTTGCTAGAAGATTCCGGAGATAATTTTTAAAGAAGAATATTTCAGGTGTTAATTGAAGAGAGCATAGAAATATTCACTAAGAAAGAGGACGTGCTGATATTTTCTTGACTCACTGCACATTTGTAATTTATTAATTTCCATTTTGACAAAATTTTACATTCCTATCTTTTCCTTTCTCAAGAAACTGTTGATGATATCTAGAACGATACGATCGATGATGATAGATTTTTATTTTTTCCGAAGTAAAACATGCAATCCTACAATCTGATACTTTTCCATTTGATTGCAGCTCTACGGTATTATTTTCCGTCACGAGATGAATCATTAAATGAAATACAATCAGCAATTAATATTCAACACATCGTATCGTGCAAACGTGGATAATCGTTACGCAAAACACACATCAATCGCCATTAATTGTTACTCGAGAGAGAAATAAGAGAATAAATTTTCTACCGTGAAAAACTACGAGGTTCGATCCGGTATTATTTTGTCGTTCAGAGAAGTTGCCTGGTAATGACGTATGAAACTGATTTAAATGTTTGCTTTACTTATCTCGGATAAACAGCAAGCTTGCATAATAAGTTTAATTAACGAGCGCGGGTTGAAGAACCGGCGAGTTAAGAAACGCGCAACACGCAATCGTCTACGCGATGTTTAGAGGGTCACTAATTGTAAGTGCTACTTGAACTTGCACCGTTCTCGGTTAATTGCATTCCGAGCATAGCTTTAACGACACGATCAGCCTTTCTCATCCCTGCTTTGCATAATTACGGCCGTGAATTTGCTTTTTTATTTATTTCAAAGATATTATGGCATGAATTCTAAATCCACGATAGGTGTACTAATTGTACAGGTCTCGTAGAGAATTCTGGAATTCATCATTTCGAAAGAAAATCAATTATACGAAACTGTTATACATTTACGTAATCGTAGAAAATCCGAATTTCTGCAAATGAAATAAAACCTAACTTCAATCTAACCAAGCTCTGCCTCGCCCACACTCGCTAATCTTTAATCGTCAGAAAATATTTCATTACTCTTGCTTCACTCTATTAAAACAACAAGACTACAAATTCATCTCGTTATAATAAATTCTCAGAAGACCCCATTAAACAAATCTCCCCAGAAATGCAAGTTTTTTTCCAGCAAAGAGAATTTGCAAAATACAAAGTATCTCTCTGCTAGAAAATTTCCATCGGATGAATATTTTATTTTAGATGAGCTGTCTATTGGAACGAAATCTAAATTGCTGGCAAAGAGAAAACGAGGGGACGAAGCCGAAGCGCGAAAGCCTGTTTCCACCGCGACACCAAGATGGCGTCGAGCCGCGCTCCTCCATTCTCCCAGCTTAATTCACAATACCACCCCGCTACGCTCCCTTTCGCGCTTCCCCTCTTCCTTTTTTGAACCATGTTACGCCCATGGAATACGTAACACCACGTATTCTCCGTGATATATGCACGTAATGCATCTGGATCGTCCAACAAGGCGCGCGCACACACACGCACACATACACACAAAAACAGAGAAGCAGACTCGAAAAGTCGCCACCCCTCGATCCGACTATTAGCATATCAAACCTCTCGTTACTGGAGCCTGTTACCGCTATTTCGAACGTCTCGCCTATTAAGGGAACGAACAAAGCAACACCGTGTTCCTCCGGATGCGTGAAAAACTGGCCGAAGACCCGGGAGATCCAGGCCAGATGTAGAGATACTTTGGGAATTATGGGGTGTGATGAGCGCTGATTTGCGAAACCAGCCTTGGAAACCGGTGTCAGATCGGTTTCGTGGCTATATGAAGAGTGTGCATGGTAGGTTGCAAGGTGAAGATTGATTTAAGTAGAGAGGTTATGCGGCGAGATAGGATCGAACGCGATCCTACGGTGGAAACGAACGCCGAAGATTTATGGGCCCTTGTTAGGGATAGTTTACGTCTCGAATTGCTCCGGCGGTGTTATAGATGAAGTTTTTGCAGAGGAGGTCTGAATTTCGGATGCCCGAGTGGATACTTAAGTGTGAAATCTTGCTTTCGATTAATTTGCCGTTGCGCCGGATTAATTAAGGAGGATCTTGAATTTTGAACGAGAATTGTGTTTTACAAGTTTCACAAGTTAGCGAATTAATGAAACTTTATTTGAGAAAATCTTCAACGAGCGAAAAAGAGATGTTTGCACTTTTTTTTTCCAAGTTTCAAATATTGGTCAAATTTTGCATAAACAATCCCTTGATTCTTTAATTAACACTACACGTACCAATCAAATGACCGGTTTTCGTTCATTTAACTCTCGTTTCATGATTTACATAGTTGTTTTTCTTATTTAAAAATTATCTTGTGCCTCTTGTATTAAATTCACAATTATCTGTATTCCTCCGATTTCATAAACGATTTGACTGACTGAAAGTGTCAATCGCCAATTTTGATGGAATTTGGTTTGAATGTATAACAGTTTTTAAAAAAATATTTGACACGTATTTTTTTGTCGATAATCTTCTATGCTGAAAGGGTGTGAAACTACCACCAAATTTATTTCGTCAAATATCTCGGAAATTACTGAAGACACAGTTTTTGTGCAAATTGATGAAATTATATGTTTTTTAACGACGAATTCAATGGTGTATACTATTTTGCAGAAAAAAAATTATATGTTTAAACAGTATGTTAAAAAACCCGTATCCTTTACAATTTTGTAATAATTTTCCTGGATATTTGTTTGTAAAAACTGTATATTCAAACATAAACTACGGATGATAAATTAGTTAGTACACTAGTCAAAGAACAATCTTAACAGATAATCGTTAAACAAGAACACTTCGTAGACAAATTGTTTCAGACAGCTACAACAGAAAATTATTCAACAAAATTTTCCCAGAATTACCGGATCGAATCAAACGTGAATGCTCAAGAACATTAATTATTACCGATCAAATAGGTCATAATCTAACGATCGTAAAGGGAATTCACAGTCACCAGTGACACTGCAAACGCTGCTTTAGATGCAGTGCGTGAGATAACCGTGGAATTTTGTCTACGCTCCCGATAATTGAATAGCCGTTCTCATTAAACAAGGTAATTTGATGCCGGTTGAACTGCTTCGCACCCTTGCATCCGACCGCGTTGTAATTATCGTTCTAATTGTTGGGTAATTAGCCACGACGCGTGATTCGACCGTAGCGGATCCTAACCGCCGACGTGATTTTTCATTTTCTTTCTTTTCTCTCTCTTTCTCTCTCGTTCCATTTCTACCCCGTTAGCTAATTGCCGATCAAACTTAATTGTGTGACATCCGATCTGATCGAGACCACGCTCCGTGAAATTGCACGAAATCCATCAAATTCGAATATTCCCCTCTACCCTTTATGGGACGATTCTCTCTCGTTTGTCTAACGAAGCTGAAGAGATTCGTAATGAGAGATACGCGCGATGAGCGATAACTTCCCTCCGTGGAAATTTAATTCGAATAAGCTGAGAATTAATGTTAACCCTCAGATAGTAATCACAAGTGATTTTTACATTGAATATTCTGAATATTCTCAATTGGATCGATAAAAAAATTGGGTCTCGAAAGAGTTAAGCAATTGATTGACAAACCCTACGAAATTCTAAAATTTGAAAACTGATTACAACGTGACTAGCTAAATGACAATCAACGCTTCGAATGATCATCAAATTGATATAGGATCGATACTGTCAGACGTTGGATAAAGATCGAGTTGTAAAGGGTTGATTCTATGGGGTAGGTGGAGGATGTTACCTGCGTTTCCGTCAACGAGAGCGCCTGCGCCAGCTGCTTCCTCTCCGCACCGACCACGTAGTGATTTTTCTCGAACGCGTGCTCCAGCTTGAGCAACTGGCTGGGACTGAAGGCCGTCCTTATTCTCTTCGGCTTCCTAAACGGTTGTAGAAGAAATCCTGGTATATCCGGCCCTGAAACACACGCAAGAAACTCGCGAATTAGCCAATTAGCCAGTGTCGCGATTTTCCTTTAACTTTCCTTCAAGTGGAAATTTGCACCAAATTTGAGTTAATTCGAGTCATGTGACATTTCTCCCTTCTCGATTTTTATCTTTATTGGAAACAAATTTGACAGGCTACGTGTAATGCAAAGGGGATACCGACAGATATTTTAGAATTTAGAACGGTGGAGAAATTTGATTCAAAGAGAATTTCGATTTCTTAATTTGTAGCCTCGATTGCAAATTAGGTACACTGATGCAAATTTAAACGAAAGTACCACAATGAATCGTTATTAAATGTTCAGTACGTTTATTAAGACGATATGTAATGAAGAGAAATCGGTAAAACGAATTGTCAGAAATGAATTCTACACTTAAGTGGATGCCTACAATAAATTGGAAGGTATTCGGTAATCTTACTAAATTAAATGCCCTTCTATAATAGTTCACATTTGTAACTTTATTTTCTCTATACAGCGTCGACCAAAAAATTTAGTTAGCGAAGCATTCACATATAGCTTCGATTTGAAACTCTGAACGTAATCGATAAATTATCCAAACGTAATTAAAAACGAATCAAAAACATAACGAGCAAGAAAACACCTCCCCGATTGGCAATAAACAAACACGTCGCACACGAATGATTTATTAGGCGGCAATTAATTTTTAAACGACGTCGTCATCGACGCAAACGACACGCACGCGAGGCCGGCCCGCTCGTGAAAAGTCAGCGAGAGCGACGAGCGCGAGAGGAGAGAAAGAAAACGAAAAGGAAGGGAGAAAGAGAAGGGGAAAGAAAAGAAGAAAAAAAAATGAACACGAACTGCACGAGCCGCTGGCTACCTAGAAGTCCGCTCGGGTAATTGAGTATTCTACCTCGAAAGAGTCATGTCGATCGACCGATACCCACGTCTGCCGGAAGTCGGCCGGGGATACTTTGCCCGGAAAGCTTCAACGATAAATCGCTCGATTCTCTCGACTAGCGACTCGCGGCTATCCCGGGCTACCTTCCGACCTCGATCGAATTCGATTCTATTCCCTCTTACCCTTTCCTTTCTTTCCTTTTTTTTTTTTTTTTTTTTTTCGTTTCATCAGCTTCCACTCTTATGTAGGATCATGTAGGCGTGATTTAATATCGTCGTACGGTTCCATTATAATTTCGCGACCTCAACTTCAACCCTTTTACGGCAGTTCGAACATTTTCATTACAGCCTCATTTCATTCTATTCGTCGCTATTATTATTATTATTATTATTATTATTATTCGTCGCTATTATTTTATTTATATTTCTACATTTTTACGTTTCCTTTTCGATTCGTCGGTCTTCATTCTCGATTTTATAGACGTGACTTTGATTTTAATTCTTCTGCAGTTTCAAGATTTTTAGTACATTTTAGTATATTACTTATTTTATTTTGTTCGTTGCGTTTTTATCTTATTTTATTTATTACATCTTTATGTTTTACGGCAGAACATTTTCATTATAGCCTTATTTCATTCCATTCGTCGTGTTTATTATTTTACTTACATTTCTACATTTTTACGTTTCCTTTTCGATTCGTCGGTCTTCATTCTCGATTTTATAGACGTGACTTTGATTTTAATTCTTCTGCAGTTTCAAAGTTTTTAGTGTATTCTTATTTTATTTTGTTCGTTGCGATTTTATCTTATTTTATTTATTACATCTTTATGTTTCACTTCCTTTCCAATTCATCCAGGTTTCGTTCTGGATTTTACACACGTGATTAATATCGTCGTATACGGTTCGATCACAATTACTTCTAATCCCTTTTGTTTGAAAATTATTATTAAGAACTACCGATAAATAAAATTTATTATCAAAGAAGTATCTACTACCAATAATATATTTCTGTAGAATTAAAAAATATCTCAAGTTCAAACAAAAATGTGAAAAAATTCTCATTAGTAGTCACGACTTTCTGATTAACCTTCGTATTAAACATTTCCTTCGAATATTATAAACCCTTCTCGTTCGCAAATTTGAGTGCGAGATTTGAAAAATTCGACGATCGTAATCCGGTTAAAAGAAAAATCACTCAGCTCTGTAAGAAACACTTCGTGGCAAATTAAACAAAATTTCTATCCGTCTAATTGATTGCTTCGACCCTTATTATACTCTGGCACAATTCGATACTACCTTATACGTAACGGCTGCGGCAAACTGCGACGAATCAAACCTTCGTGCATAATAAATAAACATTGGCGCCATAAAGTGAATAAAGAAACAAGTCGATAAAAATGGACAAACTTTTCAAAGTAACCCCGAGAAGCTATCAAACGACTAACCAATCATCGTTTGATAAAGTGAATAAAGAAACAAGTCGATAATAATGGACAAACTTTTCAAAGTAACCCCGAGAAGCTATCAAACGACTAACCAATCATCGTTTGATCGCGCAGCTAGCATTGTTTCGCAGACGGCCAAGGCGAAAGATGTATCAAGGATGCACCGTTCAAACGAGAGCCAACCGATCGCGAGAGCACGTGAAAAACGCGTCTTACTTAAGCCAGCGCGGCGCGTGCATACGTGATGTGGCCATTAAAGCGGATTCTCTTCTTGTCTCGACCTTCTCGATCGTGAAACGTGCAACGTGCGTGCGACTTAAAGACCCAGTTAACATTTCATGCGTTTGCATGGCAATGTAACTCTCCCCGTCCGATCGATCGACAGCCCGTGAACTGAA
Organism: Frieseomelitta varia; assembly: GCF_011392965.1. Lineage (NCBI taxonomy): Eukaryota > Metazoa > Arthropoda > Insecta > Hymenoptera > Apidae > Frieseomelitta > Frieseomelitta varia. Next base: position 72,297 of record NW_025110385.1, read on the forward strand.
TCAGCTTTAGCTGACTTTTTATTTCTCTTATGAATAGCGCTCGAACACGTGTCGCAATTACCGCAATCGATTATTCCGATCGATCACTGAAATCGACGAACGACTTTCTCGTTTACCAGGCTCTAACCGTTGTTTCGTCAACTTATATCGATGTTCTTTTTCTCCTTCTTCTTCACTTCCTTTCTTCTTCACCTCTTCGAGGATGGGAGGTTGATTTTGGGGAGCGTACTTTGGACAATTTTTTATGTAAACGAAGATGATGAAACGGAATTTTTTCTTGGATTTATTTGCGGAATTGATATTTTTCTTTTTGGCACGGTTAAGCTACTGTTACATATATTTGTTGCTTAGTATATATATATATTTATATTACAATTATAAATATAAGGTAATAATAAATATAAATATAACTATAAATATAAGGTAATAATAATGATATATGAATAGGTACTGAGACTCAAGTGTTCAAAATTATGCTAGTATTTTTGCAAATGATATTTTGATTGAAAGCAAAATAATTTGAAAACAATGAGGAATAAATTAAAAAGAATATAAAAGAACAATAATTTAAAAATAACGATTGGAAAGAAAATTCCACAAATATTATACTTCATTGTTTTCATTTACTTGAAAACTGTTCGTCGATTTTACTCCAAATTTCAATTTCCTTCCCTCAAGAAATAAAAAAAAAAGAGGGAAAGAAAATCAACAACAACTTGCAAAACTTAGAATATGAAACATTAAAACATATCTTCCCCTTTTCCTTTCGGAACTACAATTAGAACTACAATTAGAATGAAATTCGCAAATATCGCAATACTTGAACTGTAAACAAATTTTTCAAGTTTAAAGTCTACCATTGGCAATAAATAACACTAGTAAAACAGAGTAAAATAAAACTGAAATAAAATTAAGAAAAATCGAATGTCAAAGTTGAATGTTTCTCAATTACATTCGAGTTCTCTGAAATTCTATTTAGACATTCGCCGCAGCTTGATATTTTTTCCTCCGTGAAATTACAGTATTCGATAATTTTTTTTTTTTTCTTTTCAAAGTTTCAGAGAATCGCAACGAACGATGAAAAATGTTCTCGGTATACTTAAAGCTGCTATTACCAGCTCGTTAATTATTCGCTCGGTAAGAAGCTATACACAACCGGGCATGAACGATCACGAAGGCCCCCGTCGCATTAAACGCGCCGATTAATGCGAAATCCACACGAGTCGCTGTTCGGTAATCTTTTAATAATTGCGGTTATTATTTGATAACATCTTGACGGATCATTAACGTGACTGTTGTGTGAAAAGTTGTTTCACAGATGAATAGAAGTTTAATGTCTTCGTCGTGATTCTAATTTCCAGAAACGTCACTCCTTACCGATGTGAACGGGCGTTTATCCCAATCGTACGATGATCGATCGACGATCAATTCGAAGACGAAAGAAAAACAGATCGATCTTGATATTAATTAATTATTTTCTGAATCTCAAAACCGTCCCGATCATACCACATTTACTTATAAATTATTATATTGTAATATCCATTTATATTATCATAATTATCTATTATGTTATAATATTTTATAATATCTATAATCTGTCAAATCATTTCCGAATTTTGAACATGTTTTTCGTTTCTCGAAAAAGAGGCTAGATTAAGCAGAGAATTTCAATAGAGGCAGTGTGTTTCAATTTTATACTGTTTTCGGAAATTTATGTGAAATCAGTAAAAAATTAATTTATCAATTTGGAATTAGAGTTTGGTATTCGAGTCGTGACGCAAAAGAACAATCATAAATACAATGATAATCGATATTATGCATTTCAATAATGCATTTTCTCTTTGCATTTCAATAATGCATTTTCTCTTTGCATTTCAATAATGTATTTTCTCTTTGTATTTCAAAACTGCTGATGAAGCTGATGACTTGGCCAAAACGATTTACTTTATTCTTCGTGGTAGTGAAACGATACCATCGCGTGAAAAGTGATATTGTAGATACATCTCGAACTGAATCTTATGTATAAGAATTTATCTGTCGATAACCACAAAAATTCGAGATACAGGAGAATTATCGAGTCGAAATGACCGAAAATTACAAAATCAAAAATTTATCTAGAAATTAAACGTATTCGAAAACATTTTAACGTAACGTAAGAAAATTCAATCGCTAAACCTATTTTTCCATATGTTTCGAACAAGTGCAACAATATTTCATATTGAATAAGAATAAATATTGAATAATAATTATATCGAATAGATATTGAACGAGATTTCAAAATTTTTTCATTCAAGTACTGTGTGCTCGATCGAGAACCTTTTGTCAAAGGTGGCATTACAATTTTTCTGATAAAAGTGATTAACAAGCTTCCATTTCTAATTATAGCAGCACAATGTTGATTCTTTTTCTTTTTTCCTTTCTTATTAAATATTAAGCGACCAGTGTCTTATGGACGATAGCAGTACCTCCATACGGTTAACTATATAATAATGACATTTAATGTACAGTTTCTTGCTCTTGCAGAGTTATAAGAAAATTGTGGTTTTAACCTCCTTTGAAAGCGATTTACGATGAACCTTCGTGACTGTATTTGATAGCAATGTCCAAGTGCTTTTTATCGTTGACTCAGGATTCAATTACAGGATAGAAAGTTTTTTTCATGCAAATGTTAATATTCATTTAGATACACAGAAGAGTGTATAGTCGAAACAGTTAGTCCATAAAACTTCTACATGACATTATTATGAGAATTTTCTTGTTTAATATTTCTCTTTGTTATTCATTCTCGTCGATGGCATTTAACAAAAGTTATATATTAAGATAAGATAAGAAATAAGTTGCAAAGGAGATTTCATGAAATAAATAAAATAAAATAAAATAAATAAAATAAGTAAAATAAAATAAAATAAAATAAAATGAAATAAAATAATATAAAATAAAATAAAATAAAATAAAATAAAATAAAATAAAATGAAATGAAATGAAATAAAATAAAATGAAATGAAATAAAATAAAATAAAATAAAATAAAATAAAATAAATAAAATAAAATGAAATAAATAAAATAGAATAAAACAAGATTTAAAATAAAAATTAATACGCGATGAATGTAAACTCGAAACTTCAGAATCAAATATTAACAGTCTTTTCGCCTCAAAATTCGCTAACTACCCTCTCCTAAATTTTTCCATTCCTCAATAATTTATTCTTGCAATAAATAAAATATCTAAAAAGCACGTACACAAGTATAGAAATCATCAAGGCTTCTGATCAAAAAAAAAATAACGATGCATTACCTCTTTTTCACTCCAGAATTCACAAAATTATCCGCTTCTAAGTCCACTTGAAAATTCATAAAACTACACCATTTCCAAGTTCGTCTTCCCCCTAAAATAAATAAATAAGATCCAAAAAGTCGTCATACCTAAATACAAAAATCGCCAAAACTACTCCCTTCCCAAAATTCGCAAACTATACGTACCTCCCCCCCCCTCCCCCCGCGTTATCCTACTTTTACCCTACAATGCTACACCTGCAGCCGTATTAACGAATCCCCCCACGAAACGTAAATCCCACTCGTCGAGCGACGTATTCCGGCAACACTTGCATCGAGCCCGTTTACGGCCGCGTTAGCAACAATTAAAAACGCATTAGCGTCGGGGTCGACGTTTGCGCGTCACTCGGTTGGAAACGTTAGAGAGAGCTCTAGCGACCAAGGGGCAGAGGGAAAAAGAACGAGAGCCAAGAAATAGAGAAACAGAGAAACGGAGCGAGGCAGAGAGACATAGAAGGGGGTAAGAAGAAAGAAAAAAAAAAAAAAAAAAAAGAAAGAAAGAAAAGTCGAGGTTATAATTTGATACGTTCGCGATTTGGTCTTATTTTTGAGTAATTTCAAGTCGCTCTGGGCGGCTCAGCTGCGCACAGTCAAGCTTCCCGTAATTACAGGCCGTCTAGCTTCTCCTCGTCGTTTCCCCTTCGCCCTCGTCCTCGAGAAACCTTCCCTCCTTGTCCCTTTCCTTCGCCCCGGTTGCCGGAGAACCGGCGGAGACTCGGGACGCCCGTGGGCGACGTCTAGGAAGCACCTAGAGATCCGCTAACGACGCAACACGAGAAAAGAGTCGGCAAACTCCGGGGAAACGGCGATCGAATGAAGGAGAAACGGACGGCAAAGGATTTCGAACGTTCTCGAGGAGCAAACGTGAAACGAGAAGGATGTCGAGGAATTAGAGTTCAGTACGCAAAACGGAGGTGTTTTTGTGAAACGGTTGAGAGAAATAAGGAAGACGTTTAAGATGATGTTCTAATAGCGGAGGATGTGAACACGGGTGATGGAATTTGAAAAGATACTGAAGGAGGAATGTTTGAGAAAATTGACGGTGTAGAAATGATTTCTGTCACTCTAAACGTTAGAGTGAAAGAAGAGATGAAGGGAATGTTTTGATATAATATAAATTCGAACGAACTTACGTTTGTTATCTGTAACAAAAGGACGATATATGCGGTGTAAAAAGGCCAAATTCTATTTACTGTGGATAAGGGTGTTGAAACGTTTAAGATTGGAATTAATTAACATTTCATTAACATAGGCTGAGTAATTACTGAAGAAAGAAGAAGAAAGAATAAGAATAACTATGTATATTTAATAGAGACAAAAATATAGATAAGGTATTAAATGAAATGCAAGATATTACGGAAGAAACGGAGATTTTTCGAAGATTGCAAAAAATTTCCAACCATAATCCATAAACACGTAGACGTATCGAAGATCACAGGAATAAAAAATAATCACGCAGATGTCGACGAATGTTTCTAGGAAACGCTGCACGATCTCTAAAAACATGTATTTGACAATTTCCAAAGAAAGTTGCAAATCAAGCACATACACGTAAGTACGTGTCTGCGACATAACATGGCAAAAGATAAAAGATATGCACACGCGAAAAAGAAACGTCTCATTAATTTTAATAATACGAGAAATCGTTGCGAAACGATCTTTCTTGGTATCAAGAAAGGACGATTCGATCGATTTCGAGGTGGGCAGACGACATCATTTTCGAGGATAATCGCGTCATCGTGGACCATTCGCGTCAGTGAAGGCTCATTCGCCAACGATATATATCCTCCGTTTGGATTACACAGTTGGTTAAACAATTAAGACGCGTCAATTACGGAATTAAGTATGCAAATCAGCTGTCGCATATGTAACCAGCCGTCTTCGTAATTATGCAAATTCACGGACGAACAATCGCGATACATAACCGAATGAACGTTGGCTCGCGAAAAGAAATTCGAACACTTATCATAGAGAATTTTTATTGCCTGCGTGTTGAGCGAAACGTAAATATTTTTTTGTACACCTGTGATCATTAAAATTTCCTAGACCACGCGAACGTAATTTAACGTAATTACAAATTCAAATATACTCGCAGGTACCATTGGTACCATTCAAGTTCTTTGGATAAAGTTTTTCTAAGAACGTCGAAATTAATTTTTTAAACGAGATTTCCCCCGAGGAAGATGAAAATTCCTAAAATTTCATTCCGCGACAATTTGATTATCTAATTGTAATCCATAGTTCCGCCATAACTTCCGCATAACCGTGCGAACGCAACGGCACGTTAAACTGAAGCTGAACTTTTAACAGCGAGCGATTAAATTATTACACGTAAAATTATTGGCGATCCGAGCGAGACGAGTTAACGAGTCACGAGTTTCTCAAACGCACGCCTACGCTTCCCAACAGCGATTAATCATCGCGTTGATTCTGAACTCCTGTTAAAATAAAATATCGCCGATGGCCAAACAAATGGTCTAACGATACATACTCGTTAAGTGAAAATATTCAAGAAATTTCTTCCACGTTCTAAGTAATGGGCGCTTCTAGTCTTTCATTATCCGCGTATTAATACCGATTCCATCGAAACCGGTTACAAATATGCTGCATTATATTGTAACTCGCGTGTGCGAGTTACTGTGAACGCAAGAAACCACGGAGCCACGGTAATGAGCGATTACTATTTAATTACACGATATTCGCTGGCTGGTTGACACGAGCAATCGTCCACCGATACCGGATATCGGCGACGATTTTTCAACGTGCACGGGATTGAAGATGTCGTGCCATTTGCATACATATACACGAACGACACTATTCGTAACGAACGCCTCTAATTGCTACGCCAGTAATTAGTGGTACATTTCACATATGGAAATCACTTCACCCGCGTCAGCGTTGCTTCTTTCGTTAATTTCTGCAGGTATTGCAAGCGCACGTACCGAGCACGGCCGTAAGTAGACACCACATTCGACCATCCTCGTTTTATGGATAGTTAATACACCGGAGCGTACGCTTCAACTAAAATTTTGAAATGAAACTTTTTTTGTCGTCGCGTATATACATCTCCCACGCCCGTATGAATATTGCAGTTGAATAAAATTTATAGAAATAAAATTTATAGAAATGAAATTTATAGAAATAAAATTTGTAGAAATAAAATTTATAGAAATGAAATTTATAGAAATAAAATTTATAGAAATAAAATTCATAGAAATGAAATTCATAGAAATGAAATTCATAGAAATAAAATTTATAGAAATAAAATTTATAGAAATGAAATTTATAGAAATAAAATTTGTCTGCGAAATTGATAGAAATAAAATTTAACATCGACAAATGAATAAAGCGTTCCAAGAGGTTAAATATTATACTTGCAGACGATGGACCTGGAAGTGAGACCTGAAGCTATTTGTTAATTGTATTGATAAATTTATTTGTTATATTAGTAAAGCATATTTAACATTTATGTAGGTATATTAATTCTTTTCTTAAATATATGTTTACGTTAAATATCTTCCTATGTATTATACCTTTCTCCAATTGCTCACAAATTGTACAAATCATGATAAACGCATATCGTTACAATGTTGGTGAAATTTTAAAATGTTCTATGCGACATATTATAAAAATTTTTCTAGAATAAACGTTCGAATACTTTCGTAAACCACTATGTATGTATATTAATTGTTCATTAAACAGATAATGAAGGAAAATGTATTTATTCAAGTAAATATAATTATTTAAATATTATTTATGGTTAAATATACTAAAGGTCCATTTCCATTCATTAAAGCAAAACGATACTTCTTTCAAATTAAAGAAAGAAGCACGCTAATCTGCTTCATCACCGCTATGAAACGCAACCAGTAGTAATACCCTAACAGTCAAATAATACCAGTCAAAAGAGAAACAGTCCTGCAAAAAAAAAAAAAAAAAAAAAAAAAAAAAAGAAAAAGAGAAAAAAGGGAGACAAAAGTGGCGGAGGCAAACACGTGGAAACACCACGTTGGACGCACGTGAGCTCGAGATTCGAAAAAAAATGGGCGACGGGAATGCTACCGAACGCCATTGTTGCCAACGGACACCCCACAGTGCGAACGTCACGAGGGTAAACGTCCCTTTAATAAGCGCTGATTAACACGCCATTGTAGCCGTGAAGCGATACGCCAAACCACGACACACACGGGAACGCGTGCATGATTTCTATTGCAGGTTTGAGCACGACTGTTGCTTTCTAACGCGAGTTTCACCGGGACCTCTTTTAAATTTCCGATTCACTCCTACCGCCTGGGGGATGGAGTGTCAGAAATTTTCGTATCGTTCATCCAAATAAATTAATGTAATAAATTAGATAAATATTATTAATTCTTTTCCAAACCTAACCTTTCTACCCATAATTGAGGTTACTTCTGAAAAGTAACAAGCAATAAAAATCAACAGCAAAGTCGTAACAATTTCAATGTAAAAATTCTCCAAACCTCTTCATACCTATTCTCCAAACCTCTTCATACCTATTCTCCTAACCGCCTAAGCTACAATTAACATTTCTCAAAAAAAAAAAAAATAAAAAAAGCAATTGTTTCTAGAGCCAATTCAAAAAAAATCCGAACGAGAAGAGACGCCATACGAAAAATAGTCAGAACTACATTAATAAATACAAAAAATAGTCGAAACGTTCAAACACGCACGAAACATTCAAACACTGACGACGATTCTAATAATTTTCTTTCTTTTCGTTAATTTCAATATATTTCTTCAATTTTAATCTTCTTTCTTCATTAGCGGCTCATTTGCATGCGAATAGGGATCCCTGCCAGCCGATCCGTCACCGTGGCTCGTTCGTGGATCAATTTTCCGAGAAAACTCCACACCGTGGACGGAAGCTCTTCTTCTCCGTGGACGCGCGGCGTCGTAAAATTTGCATTTCCAAGCAAAACGCGGGGAACCGGTCGAGACCGATTCGTACGAACGTTTCCAGTAACGAAAACCCGCACGGCGGAATCGTGCCGTTCCACGGGTCACATGTTTCACTTAACAAAAGGGTAATTACTCAGAACGGTCTTAATGGTAATTGCTCGTGACTTAACTGCAAACGCAATTCCCTTTCGTAATATTAATTCTCCGTAAGCGGTGTCGACGGTAGACCAACAGGCGGGGATTCAATTCCGCTATCACGTCCATTTCGTTTGCGTAACCGCGTATTAGAGGTAATTAGTATTGCAACTGTTCGTTGGCAGACGTCATTAAAAAATCGTGGCGTGCCGGCTCGTAGACCGAGTGATGACTGGCCTAGAAGAATACGGCAAACACGTAGCGCAATGGTCCATAATTAAAATTCAGTAGCATTGGTGGTTTGAAAAATTCTCCGTTTGAGCTTCGAGTAAATTAAATCCCAATACAGCAGAGCCTCCCCCTCGTTCTTTTGCAATCGTAAAAAGCACGAGATCAAATAATAATTGTATAAAACGTCGAAATGTAGTGCAATATAATAATTACACAAATATAAAAGCTACTTCTACGTCTCGACCAAATGCTTCACTAAAAATTAATCTGAAACATCTAATATCCCCCTTGTCATTCGAGTATTTATCACATTCGTTTTTAATAAATATAAGCTCTTTATAAATATACTTTAACAAAGACATAAAATTTTTTCTCGCCAATTTATTGAACTTTGAATATCAAACGAAAATGACGAAAGAAAAGATCGCACGCCGAGTTTTCGAAGGTTGTTATAAAGGGAGGATTTCAATCTTCAAATCCACTGTAGATTCAGTCATGAACAAAATTTTCCAATATTTTTACATACTACAGCAATTTATATTTTCGAGAAGAAAAATATTATGACTTACTCATCCCGTTAAGTAATATAAAAACAGTTTAGAATAAATTAAATAATTTTATAAGTAGAGGCGTAAAATTAAAAGCTTTAAAACGAGCCCGAGTTTTTTTTACAAAATTATAACAGTATCCAAACATTAATATTATAACCATTTTAATGATTAAGTATCTAAGAACCTCGAACAGAACGTTCCATCATTTATATTACAACTATTTTAATATTTCATTACCACATGCTTTTTTTCAGCCAGAATTCTATGATAAAACATTCATCATACTGTTCCTTCTCTACGATAAAGTCTAATTAGAACGGAACATTAGGTATAACACGATATCGAATTCAGAGAAATCCAAACTACTGTCCGCTATGAGATACCATAGAATTTCTGTTATCTGGATACTCTGTTATCGGCGCTCCGTAACGGAGTTTGATTATAATACATCAACGAAGCAATGGATCGTACGCCAACAAAATCATAGCACAGATTCGACAATATTTTCATAGTCTCGTTTTGACGTTCCTAATTCCTAATGCGCGAGCAAGCGGCGAACAATGAAACAACGATTACATTAATCACCGCGATTACATTAATTACAGTAATTTAAGAGTCGATAGAAAAAAAAAAAAAGATAACAAAACCAAGAAACACGTCATTTAAGACAGATACGTTCTAATAACAAAAAATGATCCATGAAACGCAACATATCACGATTGTCGTAGATCTTTTTTTTTTCTTTTTGCCACCGAGAATTTATTTTCTAACTCTATAACTAATATAACTCTATAAAGCATAGAATTTATCTCTATAAAAAAGCATATATTTTAACTCTATAAAATAAAGAATTTATTTTCTAACTCTATAACTAATATAACTCTATAAAGCAAACGGAACGAATTAATGTCGTTAACATTAACGCTGGTTTTCGATGCCGTTAACAACTATACTTATTTGTACTACGGCGCTTTATTGATTGGAAGAAGAACATTCGTTAATCAAAAAGGATTTCAAAAGAATCGTTCGTAATTATTAAAATTACGCGAACTGCATATTTTCTATTCGCGGTTCATTATCGGATTATTTGTTCTCCTCGGATTGATCGTGAAATATAATTTAAAAGTATGAAGGTAAAACGATCCGAGCACAGACGATACTTTCTGAATAATTCATTGACCGCGGATTTGCATACTTTTATAGACATGACTAAAGGAATGGAAACTATTTTATCTAGTAAATATTTTATTTCCGATGTTCTCTCTCTCTACATATATATATCTTCTATCAGATAGTAGAGTTTTTTTTTTTTACTTTTAGTTGCTACAAGAAGACTACAAGATTTATAAGGGCACCAATGTGTATAAGGGTAGATTATAAGACTATAAGATTATACGATAGAGCACAGAATAAATTAGTTCCATAAGATGTAGACAATGAGAATTAGTTATAGAGTTAGAAAATAAGAAAGAAAGATGTAAAGAGATACACATTGTAAAACGGAAGCCATTCTAAGCCTAGGCAAGGATTATAATAAATAAATAAATAAATAATAATAATAATAATAATATATCCTCTATATTATCTGTAATGCAATTTTATACGTTTAAATTCCTGACAAACGTACAAAATTTCCGCGGTTTATTCATAAAACGCAAAAAGAACACTGACACTCGTTCTCGTTGAACAGTTTTCACCGGCAATAAAAATTTCACCAATGGATAATTCATGGAACGCGACGAAAGAGAAGACTAAACTACTCGACACTTATTCGTCAAAATGTATCTAGATAGAATAACATATAATAATAGAATTAAAAAAATTAATAAAAAAAAGAAAAGAGGGAAAGAATCTTAATGTCGTTAAAAATACTGTACTTTTTATTACTACTAAAATACTATATTTTAATTATCATAAGTACTATAAATATAGTATATATTAATTATTATAAATACTATAAATATAGTAAAAATACTATATTTTTATTATTTATCATTTAACAAAGTTAATATCGCCGATAAGCCATACTTCTCGTTCCACTTAAATTTCCTCCTCTGCTAAATAATATCCACTTTACTCTAATCGAATAATTACAAAGTGAAATTAATCGTGTATTCCAACGAGGGATCTCTGAGAATTCCTGCGCAACTTTCTACGTAGATATGCACGATACTCGGTATCCCAAAGCGAGCTATTAGATAAGCACAAGAGTTGGGGCCTCGTTCAAGCCGGAATAGTCACGTTGAAAATGGTAGCCTATCCGGCCGGCTCAAGTACTCTGAGAAATAACAGTAATCGAATGGTAACGCGAGTCCACGTCTCCTCCATTCCGAGAACACTGCCCGGAGTAACGTGCTGATGAGACAAAATTGACCAAAAAGCAGCGAACAACCCTAACCGAGTAACACAACGCATCAGGATGCCACTTCATCATCGGATCATTGACTGGGATGTCGCCCGAGGCGTGCCATTCGATAAGTGTCTGAATCCTAAAGCGGTTTACTCGGAGCCACCTCGTCAAATTACACACTAACAGGATGATCTCGTTTAGGTCGCTTGGGAAACAACGAACGATGATGTTAATATCGATCTTGGTAGAAAAATCTTCTCGTCGCTCAACAAGCTAGCCGGAAGTCGGCAAAATGCGAGTTTGGCGAGGAAATGTAGTCAGTTTGAACGGTTGAATGATGCTTCGTGTTTTACTCTTTCTTAATAAAATAAGAGGAACACGATGGAAAAATAAAATAAATAAAGTGTTATATAAACACAGGGATCGTGAGTCCATTATTACAAAATTGTAATAAAGGTACCAAAATTACGAACAATTGGTTTATATATAAATATATAATATATATAATATTTTATCGTATTGCAGTAATATATAAATATGTAACATTTTATAATTGGCGTAAGGTCATTTTCGAAGTGTTTTAATAAGAAATATCAATATCGAGCAGAAAACCTAAGAATTTATTTCAGTTCCTATTCTTGTTCTTCAATTTCTCCTATCAGGAACTATACCGAAATTTTTCAGTGATCAACAGTTCTCGTAACTGATCGTTTGAAATCAGAGGATCGACAAAAAACAGTTGAAGATTATATAGGTAACTAGATATTTCTTGCCCATCTCATTACAGAAAATCCTAAAACCAGCTACAATTAATCTTAACTAACCCCCATGATGTACCCCAAATGTTACAAATATTAGCATACTCTTCGCTCTCGAATAACATTGGCACACTTAGCTGTCAAAACACCGAGCGAGCGTCCAATAACGCTAATCTTCGATTACACCGGGACTTGTAATTACAATTTCCAAACTCAGACCCAGATTAATTGTTAAAATATCTCCTCAGAGAGGCAACGTGTCTACCGCCACCTCGCCAATTAAGGGGTTGAAATCCACCCCAATTACGAAAAGACGTTAACATTCAGCCTCCGTATCGAAACAGGAAGTGCCGTGTCCTTCCAAGGAAACTGAATTCGAATTAATCTAGAACACCACCTAGTGCGCCGGTTCGCTAGGAAAGCAACTAGAAAAAGTCCCTAGGGGCACTGGCGAACCACCGTACGACTTCTCGCAGTATGGCCACCATTTTTTCCGCGCGCGCGGAACTAGTTTCCTCTCTCTATCCGGGGATAAAATAGCCGTATACGATGCCGATGGATCGCGGTAAATTTATGGTAATCGTCGATAGTCCGTTTCTATCGACGGGGACGTTTCGCCTTTTCCTAGCCTTTTTCTTTTTTCTTTTTTTTTTTTTTTTTTTTCCCTCTTCCAGCCGACGGGCCTGACCTCGTATGTTACCTTCCAGGCCTGGTCTGATGTCGCCTGATTGCCACCCGATTAGGGTATAACCAACGAACTGCAACACGTCCGTACAGCTCGGAACGAGGCGACGTTTTTCTGCACACGTGGCGATGGAAGAAGAAGAAGAAGAAGAAGAAAAAAATACAGGAGAAAAAGGGAGAAAGACGGAGGAGAGACTGATTTTCCGATGGAGATTCGTGGCAAGAAGAGCATTTTTCGATTGAGCGATTAATCTCTGAGCGAAACGACGAACAGGCTAGACGCAAGAACCACGACAACCACGGGAATGTAATTCAAAGAAGAAAAAAAACAGTCTGATCGTGTGATTGAACGACAGTGGATAATAATGAACCCTAGAGGGAAGGGAATAACGTATGACGTGGCTTTTGCGAAATAACACGGCTGTATTTCGAAGCGGAGAAATGTTACTAGCGTAATATATAAATTACGGATTCTGGATGGAACGAGAGGGGAAATAAAGAAAATGAGTGAAAGTTAGAGGAGTATAAAGGAATTTACGACGATTCGAATACCTATGACGCGCCTGTTCATTAAGGAATGCATAATTACTACTTCTGAGGAATTATTTTGATGCAGAGGGGAGGAAACTATGTTTAGATTAGGTTTAAATTAGATTTCTTAATTAACTGGCGCGTTATTTGTAATTATGAATGAGAATGAGTATATATCTAACTCTTTATGGGCAATAATCGGAGCAATTCTCCAATGGAATGACATTCAATAGCTATAAAGAGTATTCACAATAATTTCCTATTATTTAATATAGTAGTTTTATACGACTAAAAAAAAATTTGATATTACGAAAGTGAAATGCGGAACCTGGTATTGAAATGATATGCTAACAAGTATGAAGTATTGCGAAGATTAAAACATTTGACTGACTGATGACAGTGTTTCAAATTGTTATATGATTTTCGAGATTCTTAGTTTGGTATCTAGATTTTGAATTCAAGATTAAACGCGAGATTGGACATTTTTGGCATGTATATTACGAGTGAGAGGCGCTTATTGTCGTACAACTCAAGATCGAATGCTTCGAACGATCGGGTGTTATTGCTAGCATTAAATTTTTTTTAATTACCAAATCTGTCAAGTTTATGTGTTGGAAACGCGATCATTGTAGCAGATAAGGAATATTAAAATGTCGCGAGTAATTGAAGTCAAGGAATCTTTGATCGATTGATACTAGATTAATACTAGTTTTTATGTTGGATACATATATGTTCCTCGTATCTAAATCGCAACAAAATTTTTTCTCGAAAAGAAACTAACACCAAAAGTCAATCAACGCGTCATTCTGTCGCGTAATAAAATATCCAATTAGACTTTCATTAAACTTTTAATTAAACAACGAATACCCTGATCTTCAACAAATATTGTTTACATCCGAATTAATTCTCCACGACTCCATTAAATTTACGAAAAATAAAACAAGTTCCGTATGAAATGGAACAATATTTTTGAAATTATATCTACTACAAGTAAGAAAGGAAAAAACGCTACATTCACATTCATCATCGCTAACACGCTTCATAATAATCCTCCCCTATAACTGGCGCGTTAAACGTCTTGTATGTAAATCGTCTCGCGTATAAACGTCCAAGCACGGCCATAAATCGTCCATCGAGATTTTCCACTGGACACGTTCGTTTTCAAACGATCATCCCCTCGTCCCCTTTAATTCGTCACCGTGATAAATCGAACTAGTTAATACACTGACATTCACAATACGTAGATTATTGCTGTTCGTTTCCTCTTCACTCGAAATGAAAATTCCATTTTAAAATTGCATCTTGCACCACTCCTGCGCGAAACAGAATGAAAACTTTCGAAATGTGGTGTTAAACTAAAAGAGACACAGTAAAGAATTAAGTCGCACCACTTGTAACTATTAACTCTTCAATCGGTAAAAACATATAAATATTCTCTGCGATGAAATTCTCATTTCTAACGCGTATGTACGTTGCGTGTTGTACGAGTTGCTTACGATCATTAATCGCGGATAAAATAAACCGAGACGAACGAGCCGCGACGAACCATAAAATCCGGTATCTTTCACCTGAAAATCAGCGTGAATGTGCGAAAGACAGAAAGAATTGACGAAGTTGTCAAACAGTATCGTTCATCGTACAATGCACAGCTACCTGTTTTGCGTTACCTCGGCTAATTAGATTCCAGTTACAGGTAGTCGGTAATCGGTTGGAGATAAATGGGCGAACTGTCGCGTAACATCTGTCGGAGTGGAAGTATGCGTGTTGTGCCACGATAATGAGAATACGTAGACGTATATATGTACGTACATCATCAACTTTATCAGGGAAAATGTATTTTTACACTTCCGAGGAATCTTCTTTCCCCCCCCCCCCCCAATTAAAATTTCCTCTGTTATAGGATTCAGTTGTGCATTATTATTCGATATTTCAGTGTTTTTCTCAGATTTTATTTATCGGATATATTTTATTTGTTTTACTTTTCATCTTCAAATTAAAAATATTAATTATCCTATTAGTAATAAACTTAGTGATTCTCTAGATACATTGAGAACACTAATTTCTCACATTAAGAACATTAAAGTACCCGCTTTTTTCCATTAATAGTTGGTTTAATATTAATAACTACCCTCCATTTTCATCTTTGGAAGTGAAGTAAAATTCGACAAAATTTTATTTCCTTTTTAATAAAAATATTCAAAAATATGCATTAAAAATCGTATAATTGGCAACTATATTTTGATATTAGTTATACTTCATCCTGCAACAAAACTATCTATTTTTCTTTCTCAACAGAATAATTATTATATATTTCAAAAACCAATAACGATTCAGTCCAGAGATCAAAATTAGAAAATTCTTTTCGTGTTTAAAAAAAAATTCTGTTCGAATTTGTATATTTCCTATAAAAAGATATCTGTTTTTGTTTTACAGGAATTTTTACAGTAAGAAGTGGAACATTTTCGAATAGTGTTGTCGTGGAACAGATATTTTAGAATCTGTCTAATAAAAGTTCCATGAAAGTTATTTTAAACCATTTAATCAAATCATCCACTTTTATATTCGAGTACTGCTCACTGAATAGCATTCAGTGTCAACATAAGCTACAAATATTGAAAATATTTTTCAATATCGATGAATTATCTGTTTCAATGGCAGCGAAAACTTTTATTTTTATATTTCGTAAGCTCTACTCCGCCTGAAGCTTTTATCTTTTAACGATATTTGTTTATGACGTGCAATGCAAGAACATTCTTCTAAACAAAATTTTCCACGATCCCACGTTTCAAGCAGAAAAGTCCCTCAACTTCTCCGATCCCTGGTTCAATCATTCTCTCAATCTTCCACTTCTCATCTTAACAGCAAAACCAGCGAAAAATGATTCTCCAAAATAAAACCATCGCCTGAAAAGTGTTCCGATGAAGTTCAATCGCCACAAAGACGTCAACTGCAATCATCCCTGATAAAAATATCGCTGTCGCTTCTCTTCTCCTCCATTCACTATCCGTTATCGTAAATGACTGGATGGAAATGTTATCTCAGGGTTGCGATATGGTATCGTGGAATAATTCACAATTGGTCCCGGGGTCTGGTCATCACTCTCCGATGTATCAATTACGTGAACCCACGTTGTTTCGCCCCCCTCGCTCGTATAACTCGAGATAAGAGAATACACATCCACAACAACGTTACAAAATCCCCCGTTACGAAATCTTTGCGTAACCATTTCTTTCACGAACGGGAGAGGCGCTTTCGTTCTTATTTACCAACTCGGTAATTATCACGTTCCTCGTACAATCACGGTCGACTTCGATATACTCGGTTCGCATCGCGACCGAATCGATGGAACCGGTCGCTATAAGAGTAAAAACAGAGAAGAACAAAAACGAAAGAAAGAAAGAAGTGGGAATATCGTGCCGGCAAGGTTTATTAACTTGGAAAATGACGAGTTAACTCGCGAATCTCGGTTATCTGCACAGTCGACCATGCTTTAATCGTCTTGCTCTCGTTTATCGCTGATATCGTTCACATCTAAATTAAGAAAATTGTACCTACTGGGGTAAATAAGGAACATCGCCAAGGACTAAATTAGATCCATCAATTCTGACTGAATTTCCTTTAGATTTTCTCGTTTCTTTTACAATTGCTAAAAAGAACCGCAGGAAAATTTTTTTTAACCGAGATCAGTATTGATTTCCGTTCAAAGGCGTGATCGTACTAATCTATTTGTTTTAATTATTATTATTTAAATTGTAACGATTTGTACGTAGAATATTTTGGTACGTATTAGAGCATGTACGTGCTATCGAAATTAATACTGACTTTTGTTTAGACAAAAACGTGACTGTAGATATCTATTTGTTTTAATTATTATTATTTAAATTGTAACGATTTGTACGTAGAATATTTTGGTACGTATTAGAGCATCTACGTGTTATCGAAATTAATACTTCTGTTTAAACAAAAACGTGACTGTATAGATATCTATTTGTTTTAATTATTATTATTTAAATTATAATGATATGTACGTGGAATATTTCGATATGTATTAGAGACCGACTTAACGTAAGATTTTCTTTTCTTTTCTTTGAAAGAATGAAAGACACTGAGTGATTGTTGAATAGTGGGATATATTAATTCTGAAATATTACCGACAACATATTACCGTTACATTTGGAAAAATAAAACATTTGGCAAACTATATGTTGTAATAACAGAATATTGTAATATAACATTTCATTTAATGTTACAGTATTTAACATGATACCAATGAAAGCAAATCCAACGCAACTACATACTTATCGACTTCTACGATTGGACAAAAACAGTAATTCAAAACTAGAGACACTTGACGCACTACATTTGATAATTACAAGACGATTACCACACAATTATCAACTTCCACTACAATGAAAACGTTTAGTCAAGCAGAACGATTCTCCTTTCAAACGTGTTACGTTTTACATAAATTTATAGTAAGTAGAACACGTAAATTTCTATTCCCAGAACATAAACACATCCAGAGCCGCGTACTAGAGAATCAAGACCCTATTACAAACTTCACTTGTTAATCCATCCAAGAGATATTTCACGGAGAATTTTTCGCGTGTGTCTTGTAAAGTAAACATAAATCAGAACAATTTAATGGCGTAGATAAACTCCTCTTTCTCTCCCTTTTTCTTTTTCTTTTCTTTTTTTTTTTTATCTTCGAGACTAACGAGCAGGAAGTTTATTAATGGACATTGAAGTTTATTAATGGAACTTACAGCGAAATAAAATCGCCCTTCTGTCTAGCTATACTGTCGAGATTTCGATGAATCGATAGGTTCGTACATACGTGCACATATTGTACGTATTATAGGCATTACTAAAAGCGTGATAGCATCGTTACTGCGGAGTTAAACCGAATTAATGCGATCTATTGAATAAACAGGTAAAAACACATTGACAAGAAATTGCTTCCAATTCGTCAAACGTCGTTATAAAGGAGCTACCGTTGGTCTCGCGAAGTTGGAAAAGTCGGAGATTAATGAACCGTTGAATAACGCTTTGACGAAGAACGACTTTCTATCTGTTGGACCAGAGAGAAACAGTGTATTACAGCTGCTTGATAAAAATCCGATAAGAAACTCGTTGAACTGTACGCAAGTTCTACGAATATAAAGATAGTATCTTGACCGGTGAATCGATCGTATCGTTGCGTGGTATTTTAATGAAAATTCAAACGAAGAGGAAGTTAAGATTCCGAGACTATAATCATTTTCGTTAATATACGTGTGCACCATCGGTATTGACTGTTTGACTTTCTTTTTTCTTTCTTTCATTTGCTTCTCACGCCATGTTTGGAGTAAAAACGTTGAAATATTTCATGCAAATCGTATTCATCTAATCTCTGCTATCTTGTAATTAAGAAATGAATTAAACTCGGATTGGCTCGAATGCAAAGGCAGCCCAACGTTGAAAATTTATATTCTCAAAGGGCGGGGGAAAGAACGTTTTAGATCTATCGGTTCTACATCTCCATATTCCCCGTATCAAGTTAAATAACTTTGTACACCAATTGCCGATCGTTGATCATTTTCGTTCGCCACTCTCTGTCGCGTCAATTCCCTGGCGTGAGACTAACGACTCGTGCAGAAATAGAAGTATATCACTTCGTGTGACAAATTTCGATAACTTCGAGATAACTTTACTACGACGGCTGATAATTACTAGGAAATTATGAGATTTCGATAAATTTACCAGTTTGGAAGTTTATTCACGCGATAAGAAACAACATTGATTTCGTTTTACACGTCGCTATGAAACGATAAGAAGCGATACATATGTACACAAGGACGCAAATGCAAAAAAAAACGTGAAC
This sequence comes from Frieseomelitta varia, assembly GCF_011392965.1. Classification (NCBI taxonomy): domain Eukaryota; kingdom Metazoa; phylum Arthropoda; class Insecta; order Hymenoptera; family Apidae; genus Frieseomelitta; species Frieseomelitta varia. Next base: position 91,653 of record NW_025110385.1, read on the forward strand.
TCTTTCGCGCGGACCCAAAAACTGAAACCGGAAACCGCGTCTCGACTACCATCGTCTCGGAAATGGAGCAGATTTCAATTCATCGAGTGCTCTCTATGTTTCCTCCAGCTCCATCCTTCCTGCATTTTCAAAAGAGAGAGAAGAAAAAGAATCCTAAACGCCACAAATCTCTACAATTGAAATTAAAACAACCCATCGAGTCTAACCTATCAAAACGAAACTCGGCTGTCTCGAGGCGAAGCTCGAAACTAAAGGCTAAAGAAAAGAAAAAGGTGCAAGGACAAGTACGAGACGTACCTCCAGGAAATCTGTGAGGGAAGATCCTTCCGTGCCTGGATAACAGCCAAGGATAGAGCGGATAGCTGTCCCTGGGTGGTTGATGAGGATGCGGCGGTGGATGAGGTCCACCGGGCGCGCCACCATGGGGATAAGGGCCGTGCGGTGGTCCATGGGGCGACGCGCCATGATGCGCCTGAAGGGCAACCGCGAGATTCGCCGCTTGAAAATGCTGCGCAGCGGCCAAATTCGCAGCCAACGCCAACTGCTGTTGCGTGTGGTACTCGTTCTGCCCGGTTTGCGGCCCCGTTGGGCCGTGTCCTGGCAGCCCGTACAGAGATTTCAATTGCTCAGCAGCAACCGCTGCCGCGGTTGCCGTGCCAGCCGGTGCCGTGAGGTAATTGGGACTCGGTCTGACGACTCCTGGTGGTGGCTGAGGGTGCGTGCCGACGGGAGAGTCACCGTGAGATATCCTGTGAGGTGGGCTGGGGCTGTTGTTGGGCGTCGAACCCCCGCTATGATTGTGGACCGTTGTTCTACCAAAATCTAAGTGAGTCGCGGCGGACAAATGATGATGATGGCCGTGGTGGTTCCCGTGATGATGATGATGATGGTGGCTGCCAGGATGCGACGGCGTCCTCCGAGAATTGGGATACGACTCGACGGAGGAACTACGTGACACGGGCCGATCGGAACCTTCGGAGTGAGCGCCGGGGGATCTCGTGGTGACGCGACGATTTCGAGGCGAGGACGAACCTTCGACAACGTCCATCGGGCTACCATCGTCTCTCTCGATCTCGACTCGTTCCAGTCGGTCCAGACGATCCTCGCGGCCCTGTCCACCACCGCCGACGATCGAGTCGATGCTGAAGCCGATCTTCGGCTTCGAGGGCACCGGTACGATTGGCGTCGGCGCGAGCGGCATCATCGTACGATTATCGTACGCCTGGCTGATGGACTGGCCACTTCTGCAACACGCGAGGACTCCAGGTAGCTCGATCGAATCAGGTCCGCCGCATGCCTGCACCCGCCCCGGTCCCGGCTGCCTCACCAGACCGAGAACGCTTGCCTGCCAAACGTCCAACCACGGGTTACTCCTCGAGAACACTTTGGACACACTTTTCGACGCACTGGTAACTATCTCCCCTATCTTGGGACTCTATTCCGACGTAAGTTATATGCTCTGTCTCTTTCTCTCTCTTTCTCTCTCGTCTCTCGAGTGTTCCTCGATGATCAATTATCGTCCGGTTCTTTTTATTAAAGGGTACATTGTCCGATTCGTTAATTTGTGCCTCGTACCTCGTGCAACGACGGTACCAGAGTATCCTTGCAGTTAATGTGCCACTTGGATCGTTTTCGAAATTCGCGACACTGTTACAGATCCCATCGTCAGAGTCATCACTGGTTCACAACAGACTCGTGCAGCGTCACCGAGGAATCATCCAGGAGATCCAGTCCACGATGGAATCTCGCGAAACAATGAAACGTCACCCACTGTGATGCAAAGCTGATGCTCCGACACACCGAAGCGTTTAGCTCACACGGCCGGCACACACTGCTGACATCCCCGGGAGACGGTGCGCCTCTCCATCGATGCCTCTTCAGCCCGCGGGCACACGAAGTTTACTCCGGGCGAAAGGGAACACTGGGCACTGGGTTGTCCCGGGAAAAAAAAAAAGAGCACAACTGTGGCCCGAACGAGCGTATCTCGAGAGCTCCAGCGGACCACGGGGCTCTCTGACGGATGTTTCTGGCACGAGAGCTTGCTAGTGTTTGAGCAAATTACAGGCTAAACGAGGCGCTCTTGGATGGTGGTGGGGGGACTATGCCACAGCCGTTTTCCATCCCTACCATCCTGCATTTTCACACACGGTGGGGGTAAAGAATCAACCAAAACTGGGCGGTACTTCGAGGTACGAACAGCCACGCTAGGCGTATACCAGCCTCGACACGATTGGACCGTTCTTCGAGGTAGAAACTTGCCGCTCGGCACCATTCACGCTACCCTTATTCCACGAGCAACGTACGGGGTGCAGTGGGGCGACGCATTAGTCGCCGATGGGCGTTAAACTCACGTTTTTGTCGTGCGATGAAAATGAGTCGTTTAATTAATACGTCTGGAACCCCTAGCTCCCCTCCCCTCCTTCTCCTCCTCCTCCTCTTCCCGTGCTCTCCCCTCCCACCGTCGCACGCAAGTCCCCCCACTCCTTATCCATCAGCCGCTTCGTTGCCCCTACTATCTTTTCACTCGATATCGTTCGCCCGAGGCTTTTTTCCTTCTTTTCCGGTCGTTTCTTCGTTCGTTCGTTCGTTCGTTCGTTCGTCCGTCTTCGAGACGGTTTTGGTTTTCATAGACGGTAGGCCCCGAAGACGACGCGACGCCGAGGGAAAATCTCGCGAAAGATGTAGGGGAGAGAGTATCTTTCTCGACGTGACTTCGTATACTGTTCTCGACTAGTATGCCGCGTAGGTACAAGGTAATAAGTCCAGAAGATTACGGTGGGGGAAAGTGATGTTAAACGAGCTACCAGCAGGTTGAATTAAGCTTCTGCCTCGCGAGATTCTTCGTGCCAGATTGTATTTCTTTCCGACGTTTTCCTCGGCTTCGGACCAAGTCCTCGCTATCGCGTTTTGAAGCTTCTACCCGCGTCAAAGAACAAAACGTATACGCGTACGTCTCGTTTTTACTTCAGTAACTGCTTGTTTTCAGCTCGTGTGACTGTATTTGTAGATGTCTTTCTTATCTGTGATGCGAATTTCTCAAACCTTTTAATTATTTGATTATATTTCTTTTCCAACTCTTCGATCAATTTCTTCCTTTTTGAGCAGAGTTAAAAGAGTTTTCCGATTTTATTTTATGTACGAGATATGTATTTTTACCCTCATCTGTTATATTTTGTTTGAACTCTTTAGCGTTCATATTTTTTTATTAAAATTGTGGATAAATGTTTTCCTTTTGGAGTAAACAGAATGTCAAATATTTTATACGTACAAAATACTTAATTTTAATTCATATGATTTCTTGTAGACGTCTTCTCATCCTTCATCTGTGACATTTTGTTCGAACCCTATAAGCTCATGCTCTTTTTTGAATTCTATGAGGAATTTCTTCCTTTTTGAGTAAAGTTTCAAATTTTCTTCAATTTCATTTCATGCGCAAAATTCCTTTAAGTAGAAACAGGAATAAATTACTTTTTGATAAGTTATTCATTTCTTAAGAAACAAATTACATTATGTTGAAGATATGAATAGCGACAATTTTTCTTCAATCCTGAAGGAGCAGCACACAATCGGAAATCATGGATCACAACATTATATGGGTCAGATACCAGGTAAATACCAGTTCAAGTATGATAGACAAGCAACCCTCACATCTTTTGCAAGAATTAATTCCTTTACCTAATAACCAACTATTAACTTCTAAACACAAGCCAAGAACAGGGAATGCCTCAATTTTATCATCATTTTGCACAAATCTACGTTCAATTACCAAATTCCCACATAAAGAGATATTCCCAGTTCAATACTACAAGATGAATGTTTAGAAAAATGAATGAAACCAAGTAGAGGAAAGGCGATCGACATTAAGTACATCTAAATTAACATCAATTTTAATTTTAATTGAAAAATCAGTTGAATTCAAAGAAGTTGTAATTAATTTATTAACGAGGTAGGAAATTTGAAAGACATTTCTCGTTATTATCAGCGGCAATGGGAACAAGATCGAGATATCTACAATATCCAGCTTTCCAGATCAACTCTAATCGATTCGAAACGAGGTAATTACTGGACGAGATCACGGTGCACGGAGAGTTATGAACGTAATCTGCGCAATTAAGGTGTCAGAGCGTACACGGTGACACTTTCTTCGACCTGAGCCCGCGAAACCCGAGAGGCCCAAGTGACGTATTCTAGTTAATGTCTGTGTTTAGATCGCCTAACGATCGAGTCGACACAACGGACCGGTGTTGAAACTCGCGGGCGAGAAATCGACCGGTCGAAACCGTGAAACCGTGCGATTCTTTGCGCAATTTAGCCGATACCAACGTCCAGATTTTCATCACTCCGAATGATTTCGTCCATAAAAATTATTCCGACGCCTAAAAAGTTGTAACTATTCAGTTTTATTTTATCGTCGAGTCCTATTTTTTTGAGAAACTTTCGGACATTTCGATTGTTTGCCATTTTTCATGGAAGTATAAGCACGACGTTTTGTATCGTAACATTTATTGATAATTTATTTAATCGTAATCAAAAATATATAATTTATATATTATATTATATTATATTAATATTATAATAGTATATTATAATTATATTATATTATATTAATATTATAATAGTATATTATATTATATTATCTTATATTATATTATATAATAATATTATATTATATTATATTAATATTATTATAGTATATTATATTATATTCTAATTATCGTAATTAAAAATAAAAATTATGCTTATATAGACCGGTTAACAAAGACTTGAGAACACACCTGCATCTTGTTTATAACTTTCAAAGAAAAATTGCTAAAGATATCATTTGCTTTCACATGTTTGCATTTTTAATACTATTTACAATTTGTTAATCAATTTTCCCTTCAACCCGTATCCTTTCATTCTCCTTTTAAAAACGAAGTGTCTAGAATTGAATTTTGATGACTCGTAATTTTAGTTTCTCTCAACTTTCTTATTTCCACAATTAACGAGAGAGAGAGAGAGAGAGATAACACTCTACGGATGTTCGAACACTCGTTTTCTGAATCGACACTGAATTTGCAATGCAAATGATCGTTCGATTAGTTTCTTGTGCCAGAATATTGATCCCCCTCGTGTCGCTGCATCGCGAAACATAAGCAGTCGAACCTGTTTACCTTTGAATACTTTGTAATTCTCTAGATTAGCTCGCGTATAATCATTCATTACGTATCTACGCCATGAAGTTTGATAAAAAAATCAGCTCGATGCACTTCCTCCATTTTCCACGAACGATCCTATCGTTGCGAAATTGTTACTTCTCGTTTGCTAACGTAAATAAGTGAACTCGAGGAAATTTGCCAGACACGGTTTGACTGCCTGTCAAGTACAATTTAGTTGTCCATTATCATTTCTATGCTTGACACGTAGAATTCTACATACTATGTTATTTTGTGGCTCTACATTTTCAAGGAAGTAAGGCTTTAATAACGCGTGTTTCAACCAATGATGTGGAACGTATGATTGGTAGTTTGAACGTATCAAAGCGATTCAATTTATTAAGGCGATTATGTTAAAGCGAATTTGTCGTACGTTCCAGAAAGTACACACATGCTCGTTTGGCGCATGAAATGCTGCAAATTTCGAGAATTAAAGTCGTTGGAAATGTCAAAAATGTTCAGAATTTAAAAGGAAATATCTTAAATATGGAAATTTTACCATTTGAACTCGTATCTCACGCTGGATGACAGTATTCAAATTTCCTATAAATTTGGAAGTTGTTACACTTTAAAAAAATTATACAATGATAATAATGAATAAATAAATAATAAATACTGAGTCCTATCTCTGTACATTAATTTATCTAATTTATCTCAAAATAAATACAAGTGGACATTGAAAACAAATCGAGCTGGAAGAGTTAAAACCCTCCAAAGCACACTAATATCACACTACATTTTAAATTAATTACGTTTATTAAATATTTGCTAAGTTTAATTATGACTTAAGTACTTTAAATTAAATTTATTATGATAAAATAAAAGTTTCATAAAATGGTGTTTGGCCTACATTCAATTTTAATAACTCGAACCAAATGACTTGTCTTAGAAACTTACAATTAGACACTTGACAAGACAACGAATTTAGAAACTTGATAAGATAAGTATCTCAAGTCAAATAAATATCAAACTCACGCTAATAATTCAACACTCCGGCTTCTTCGCGAAATTACAATTCCAAGGATCCGTTTGATATTCTACCTACTAGCATTTCTTCCATTTACTCCAAAATTTTCTAAAATTCCACGAAATTTAAACATTCTTTGATCCTTAATGAGCTATTGGTCCTTCATGAATTAAGGGTGCAAACAGGTGGCTACCAACTAGGCAAAACAAATGCTACAATACCGTTTCGCTACGATATATTTTTGTTATTTTCATTTTCAATCAGCTACCTGTTCACTATATCCGTAACTCGTTAACTATAGTATAAGTTTGTCAAAATGTTACGTTCAAACTTCGTCAAATTTTATCAATTATACAAAACTCGATGTGATCCATATCCGAACATCGTAACACCACCCAGTTACTGCTTGGACGCAAACAGATTGACGAATAAATTCGGACCAATTGGAACTCTCTAAACTTCTAAGGTTTCACCCTCTTAGAACGTAATGTTTCCGGATTTTAGGAGCGAGAGGACGCCACTGCAAGACCATGAAACGAACCATGGCTAGCCCCCATGGCGGAGGCCGATTTCTCGCCCCTACCGTGTACGGATGATATTGCGACCGGTATCACGTTCCCAACACGTGTGTAGGTGTACGACACGTGGAACGGAAGTGGGGGTATTCAACATGGCGACTCTGCACACATCGTACATGTCGGTGCACCAATGCGCGAGCAGCGTGCACGCCCGTTCCCAACGGTTCTCCTTTTCCTCTCCTCTTTCCGCTCGTGTTCGCCACCCGCCGCCGCCACTTCTTCTTCTTCTTCTTCTTCTTCTTTACGTCTCTTCTTCCATCTCTGCTTCTTTGGTTCTCGCTACCTCCGCAACAAACAATTTTCATCCGATCTTTACACTTCGATCTTCCTTCTTTCCATCTCACCCTTTTTTTTACGTTCTTCTCTCTCTTTTATTGCATATATTTTTCTTTCTTCGGAAGTAACGAGCGTGATGGCAACTAAATTGGCTTTAATATGTTCTTGGAACGACTCCTTCTTGCTTTTAGCTCTGGAGCCTTTATTTTACTTTTCTTTGGCAAATTTTGAGATTCTTAATTTATCACTTTAGTATCAATAATTTTGATACTTTTGAGATTCTTGAGATGACGAGTTGCTTGCATGTTTATTCTTTTTTTTTTTTTTTTTTTTCAAATATTACGTCGGAACGATTACCTTCTTTTGTGCTCTGAATCATCTGTCTTCTGTGAATTTTGATATTCCGAGAGAATAAAGTGTAAAGTTGGTTGAGAATTGGAGCCTTTATTTTACTTTTTGCGCGATAGGAGATTTTCAATTTTATTTATATCAATTTTGAAATTTTAAATATCTTTTTATCTTTTTATCTTATCTTCGAGGGATTAGACACGTGTAAGTAAATACATCTAGAAATTAAAAAACTGAGTGGCCTGACGCTCCGAAATTGTTTTCTCAGAGTCCACCTTCAAGCCTTGAAATTTAGAATATAAAGTAAACGATTCTGTACGCCAGTTTAGAAAAAAAATATCTTGCAAATATCCTCGAAGCTCATCCAACAAATTCATCGTCAAACTCGAATGATAAATCCTCGCTAAATTCAAATTGGAAAGAAATTTAGTCTTTTCCAAGGAAATCCATTAAATTCGAACAATACGAAATCTTTACTGAACTTCAATTCGTGAAAACTTATCCCCCAAAATGGAAAAGCGGAGAAAATCCACGGACTTCCAGCTAAGCACTTATCTACGCTTAAGCTAAAATGTATCATCGAAGCGTGCGAACTGTCTCTTGTGGGAATTCCTAAACTCCAACCCAACAGTCTATCCATCGATCTAATACGTTTCGTCGCATGTCCAAGCGACAGAAGAGCCGAGTACCAATCGAACAAGCCTTCGAGAAATCGAGTCTAACAAACGAGTCGAAATAAAACCCCGTCCCCTTTAGAAAATTTGCATGCACTTTGTGCATAAAGCGAAGTGGCCGAAACCGAATAAGCCTGCGAAGTCCCTTCCACGACTGACCCACACCTGTAAATCCCTTTTAAGGCACTCCGAAAGACATGGACGCCCGTGGCGATGATTTTTTACGACTGTTGCGCGTTTCTCAAAGGTGGGCACGAACAACGAAGCGGAGAGAAAAGAAGTAGGAAAAATAGCTGTCGAGATCGAGCTAGGAACGTCAACGATACACATTCACGACACTCTGTGAAAAGGTGTCGATCATTTTCGTATGTCGTCGGAGAGAAGAATGAAACGTTACGTATCGCTTTTTAAACATCACATGGGTATAACATGGTGTGACATTCATCTTTCAAGTATTGCGTGTCATAGTTAAGTCTTTGATATTCATGCGTTGCTTTAAGCACGAGAATGTTTCATTGTTTGTTGATGAAAATATTTAAAGAATCTTTAAAAAAAATGCCTGATGAATAATTTATTAATAAATAAGAAAAATATGTTTGTCCACGTTCATTTGTTTGAGAATTAATTTTTTTTTATACTGAAATATATATATATATAACATATATATATTTATATATATTATACAATAAAATAATACACATCTACGTCCAATAAGAAGAAAACGTGATAAATGTTGCATGATATCTGAACTCACTATGACACTTCGATGTACTTATACTTCATTCGTTAATAATTCGGAAGATATCGACTATCTCGCCGATATACGAAAAATATTTTTCTTTCGACAATAACGAAATCCACTGTTCAAAAATTCAATTAAATCAATAATCAGAATCTTTTTGCAATATAACTATTCTTTTTTTTTTTATTAATTTATCTATAGCGTTGTATAAAGATTAAATATATTTATCTCCTGCGTAGGATATCTTTTATTTGCAACAGCAAATCGTCTACTGTTAGAAAAGGACGGCAGGTGGAAAAAGTGAGATTGAAATGACAGAAGACAAAAAAAAAGGAGGGTCCACTGAATTTTCGAAGCGGAGGAAACCAGAGAGAGAGAGAGAGAGAGGAGGCGAAGTAACGTGTATAGTTGCTACACTCTGGTGAACTGGAAAATAATGTGAAAAATCGTTTCTGGCGAAATGGCTCGTCGAAAAGTCCGTTATTTCCTATATTAAAACGAAGGGCGATTCGTTAGAAAGTATTGTCGGCGTCGGAGAAAAGGATATAATGGAAGAAAGAAAAATAGCGTTGGAGCTCGCACAATCGGCGACACTGTCGGCCATTGTATCGGGCATTGTTTGAAACCCTCCGCAACAATGAACTCTTTTTCTGTACGCGAAAAAAAAAGAAAAAAAAAAGAAGAAAACCGGCGAGCGCCTGCAGTTTATCGGCAACTTCCCGATTTCACCGTGGTTTTGCTCCTTTTTTAAACGAACTTCTTCGATTTCCACGCCATTTCCGTACTTTCTTCCTAATATTTTTTTTCTTTTCAGGAGGGGGGAGGAATTTCTTTCGTTCTTCTTTTTTTCTTCATTCCTCTTTTTTATTTCATTTTCAAACGAGTGGATATTGTCGAGAAATTTGACGCTTTGTACGGATACAATGGATCAATTAAATCAACGAATGGATAGTCAGAATTCTGTCCCTCAGCAGCTTGAAAGAAATTGGAGTAAAGGAAGTAAGAAGCTACAGTCATTTCTCTCGACAGTACAAACTGCTACTTTTTTCTCTCACAGACAGATAGTGGGCGAATATTTGTACAAATTCATATTTTGCATAAAAATAATTGAAAAAAATAGGGCCTAGATAAAAACATTAACTCTTCAACATTATAGATTATAGATATGTATAATTTTTCATAAATGCATAAAAATCTGTAGTTTGCCTATAAGATAAGTAGCAATAGGATACGTTCCAAGACATTCTGCGAATATTGAAATCCGCGGATAGTAGCATACATACACTTTTTTATTTAAAAATCTTAGGATGCCTTTTATTTTTGATCCTACAAACTGGAACGTCAACGTCCTCAGTGAAATTTCACTGGTGAACTTTGTGAAACAAAAGACATTTCTATTCTTCCAAGAATTTCTAAGAAATTCTAAACTCTACGAAATCTTTCAAAGCCTTTAATTTAAAAGCTGATAGTACAATATATAATAGCGAAAGAAGTTCATCAAGTAATCCACAATTTTTTTACATTTTTTTGGAAGCTTAGAAGAACAAAAAAATTACTTTTCTAATGAACACCTGACACTTGACAGATTCTTTTTCGTGTAAAGTATTATCTAATTTGACAGTTCTGTGGCAGATGGTATCATTTCTTCAATCTTCGATTCTTCCAATTTTGAAACAAGTAAAATCATGCTTCAAGATTTTTGAGGGGAAGTGTAGATATGTATCAACCCTTTGCGCTCAAAGTATTCCTTCCCGAGCATTGTCAAAGTTGCTTTAATCGAGAAAAAGTTCAAGTGCAAAGAGAATACACGAATAATAATATACACGAATGTGTTTTGAGACTATGTGTTTGCATAAAATAGTTTAATTTCATTTACTTTTTATATATTATCGTGTCGACTGCCTTCACACTCGATCTAACTAGAGGCACAGCGAAAATTCGCGAAAGATCACACAGATACATTACAGACAAATCGCACACTTCAACGCTTGTTTTCTCAAGCCACGGTTACTGACAATAAGTTCGCGAATACGACGGACTTGTCAAATGTATTTAATGGAAATTTCACTCGCTCCAAGTCAAGATGTCAATCGATGAATATCATTATTGCCTGCAACTTAAATATCTAGAGAAACCGATATAGAAATCCCAGAAATAAGCGTCACGTCGCGAGGAACACGACCCTAGGACGAAGGAGGGGGAAACAAAATTACACGAAGAAAAGATGATTGAGAAAGAAAAGAGAAAAAGAAAATTACACGATTCACAGGGAGCCTAAAGTTCAACAAGTTGAATCAACGACGTCTTCTTCTACGATTCTGCGCCCTCTGAAACATGAATAATCGGCCGGACAAAAGGGCCAGGCATAATCCTTGGAAATGATCGACGAGACATCGCGTACGATGCGCACAATGCCAGCGAAAGAAGTCGACGCGCGGTTAAAGATTACATTACAGGCAAAATGGCGTGCTTAATCAGGCCATTTATTCGCCGAGCAACGGGCCGTTCTATCGTATGAAAAGGGAGGAAGGTTTTTGTACGAGTCGCCGGGGCCTCCTCCCCACGGAGCAGACTCGTATTTTCTCGCATTGTCCGCTCGTCGCCATTGTCAGCCGGTGCCAGCCGCGTATCGATTACATGTTACAATTATAATAAGCTGGTAATGTCGGTGTAATGTAGCTTCCGGGGGCCGACTTTTCGCGAAAAACGTCCACGTTTTCTCTTGGTGGAAATCTGCACGTTTAGGGGGATGAAGCACTAAACAGAGATTGAATTACATTTGAAAAGAATTTACAAGTTAATAATTTTGTTACGTGAGAATTGACAAGATAATAATTTTGTTCTGTGAGAATTTACAAATTAATAATTTTGTTCTGTGAGAATTGACAAGTCAATAATTTTGTTATGTGGGAATTTACAAGTTAATAATTTTCTTGTATGAGATTTTACAAATTAATAATTTTGTTATGTGAAAATTTACAAGTTAATAATTTTGTTCTGTGAGAATTTACAAGTTAATAATTTTGTTGTGTGAGAATTTACAAATTAATAATTTTGTTGTGTGAGAATTTACAAGTTAATAATTTTGTTATGTGAGAGTTTACAAGTTAATAATTTTATTTTATGAGAATTTCCAAGTTGATAATTTTGTTCTGTGAGAATTGACAAAATAATAATTTTGTTCTGTGAGAATTTAAAAGTTAATAATTTTATTTTGTAAGAATTTACAAGATAATAATTTTGTTCTGTGAGAATTTACAAGTTAATAATTTTGTTCTGTGAGAATTTACAAGTTAATAATTTTGTTATGTGAGAATTTACAAGTTAATAATTTTATTATTTTAAATTTTTAAACAAGAGATCTTTTGAGAGAGAGGGGGAGGACAGAGAGGGAAAGAATCGTCCTCGTTTGTTTTGATGAAAAATTTTAAAATCCAATATCGCGGATGCGGTATTTTCAGGCCTAGAATAAAAGCACTGCGATGGTATATAGCGAGATCACGCTGACATTCAATTACGGTCTACTTATACATAGAAGAGGCTTGTTGAGTACATGCATCCACTTGATTTGCCCATTTTCAAGCTAATCGCCCCTAATAAGGAACTTCGAACGTCCAATCAAAGAGGTTTTCCATTCCCAGTTAAAAACTAAGATCGACGATGACGTATTGTGAAATATTTGATTAAATAACATGGAATATTCTATGCTGTACAATGTAATATAAGATTAGATTATCAAAGAATGTTTAAAAATTACTATTTCCGTGAAAAATTTTCCAAGTACCAATTGGAAACAATGAACAATTTTTCTCGTATTAAAATCCATAAAAATGTATGAAACTCTTTCATATGAATATTTCGATGAACTTTGTGAAAGATTCTTTCCTATAAAATTTTCTAAAAAGGTTTCCTTCCAGAAAACATTCCGAAGAATACGAGAACATATTTCACGATGAAAAAATTTCCACAAACGTATAAAATTATTTGTGCGAAAAAAAAAAAATTGTTATGAAATACGAAACGAGAAAAAGAAATTAACAAATTGATCCTGCGGAATCTGTGAAAATGTTTCGTAATAAAAATTCCTCGTAATAAAAATATATATACAAACGTTGAGAAAATTATTTCTTCAAAAAAAAAATTCCTGAAGGAAACAAAACGAAAAAAGAGGTTAATAAATCGTGTTTAGCTGGTTGAGAATCACTGTCGATTCGCGGTCTCCGTATCTTAAATAACTGGCCGGCACCTATGATTTTCTCGGAACAACCGACGGCCCGATTAAATTGATTCGCAAGCTCCAACGCCGGTGGAGAAGCAAGGAGTTGCGAGGGGTTGAAAGGAGTGCCGAAGTAGGTAGGCATAAACGAGGCCCTGTTTCGCCTCGGTAAGTAAATAAGCTTAAACGAGCGCATGACGACACGACGTTAAATTCCGCGAGCCTGGAAACAGATTCTTCATCAAACTGTACGCCAACAGAAAATCCTCGCTGTAATACTCGCCCTTTCTTTCAAGATTTTCCCAGGTATTTGTAAAATTTTGGGAGGAGAAATTTAGGAAAATGCAATACGGTTTGGAATTTTGAAATTTTCGTACTTTTAAGAATTTCTTTTAGGAATTTTTAAGTAGATGACTCTCGCGCATTTTTAGGGCGAGTAAGTGCTCGCAGATATTTGGAATTTTTGTATATTGAAAGAAAATGGCAAAAGATAAAAGTGAAATTACAGGAATTAATATGGAAAGTTACATGGGAGTTAAAATAATAAAATGACAGAAGTGAATCTAGAAAATTTCAGAAAAGACTGAAATGAAAAGTCAGCAAATACTGAACAAGCTCTCGTACACATAATATAAATGCCTCGACATTTAAAGTGTTAAAGGACTTGAAAGAATTTTGATATTTTACCAACAACGAAACTGGCTACTTAAAAAAGTAGAAGAAACAGAATATCGAGAATAACGTTTTTACATCACGTGCTATAAAAAAAAGAAAAAAAATTCAGACTCGTATGAATATTCAACATTCAAGTCAAAAAACCAGCAAGAATCAAGACAACGTCTCGGTCTCGAAGATAATCAGACGAAGATAATTCGAACGGGAGTACGAGAAAATTCCCAAAATTTAGATGGCGGAGCCCGATACACGAACAGGTGATTAACAACTCTTTCAACGAGGTACTTTCGCAATCTCTTCTCAAGCTGCAACGAAGGAGGAAATAAAAAAAGAAAGAAAGAAAGAAAGAACACCGAAATACGGGAAACAAAACGAAGAAGCACCAGAGATCCAACGAGGAAAGCAAGCTGGCACCATCTTCTTCTTCCGTTCTCCCTTCTCCCCCTGCACCAAGCCATTTTTAATCCGCGCGACACACCGCGACAATCTCGTCGAATCCCACTGCAACGGGCAAATTATTGGCCGATGCATGTTATTACCGTACTGTTCTGTGATCAGAGCCAATATCGAGACCAGGCATCTGGCCCTCGAACGAATATAAAAGTAATCGCTCGAAATTAGGTGACACGGGGCCATTATCGCTGCCCTCGTACAATGTACGTACGTTGTAAGCAACGAGGGACCAACGAGAGAACAACCAAGAAGAAGAGAGACGCGAACGAGGGGTGAGGGGGAGGGGGAGGGGGGGGGGAGAAAATGAGCAAAAGGACGAAAAAAATGGAAAATCAGCGCCAGTTACCTCCCACCTACGTACAAATTCGAGGGGAAAGGCGAGATCGAACGAGGCGAAATGGAAGGCGAAAGAGCGAGACGGATCGAAGGGTTGGAAAGGAGGGAGAAAACGAGATGGAATCATGTTCGAGGCCATCATCGGACGATTACGCATACTTGCTGGCCCATTATGGCTCATTAAAGGGGCCCGATCGGGCTTATTATGTGCCGCGGACCTCCTCCTGGCTCCTTCTCGTCGGGCTCTCCCTCCCCCTCCCGCCCCGCCGACCCTCCCCCACCGCCGAAACCACGGTGAAATATAATTTTCGACAAGCACGAAGATAGTAGGAGGGCATCGACCGAAAATTAACGACTCTTTAGGGCAAATTGATCGGCCGTGTTCGCACTCGATTTTTCTCCCGGACGCGAAATGCCAGCGAAAGAGAGATGGGCAACGGGAGGGGGAGGGGAGTTCGTGGCCAAGGGAATGGAACGAGGGAGGAAGAGAGAAAGAGAGGGGAAGGTGGTGGCTCGTTGGCAGAGGAAATCGACCGAGGTAAGGCGGAAGCGCCGGGGTCTGCCGGGACTCGATCGTGAGAAGAGACTGCCGATCTTCAGGGAAGATCGGTCAGAGACCCGCCGGAAGGTCGACGCCGGATCGACGTCTCTCCGTGATGTTTCCTCCGACTTGTCTCGATTTCCAGTCCTGATTCTCGGTCTAATTTTCCAAATTTCAGCTTTGGCAAACTTTACAGAGAGAAAAACAGTGAACGTGGATTCCTGTTCGATCAACGTGACTGCGGATTTTTTAACTATCGGATCTAACGGTTTATTGGTGAAGATCGTCGTCCTTCAGTAATTTTTTACTTTCGTACTCGATGTTCGCCTCAATTTCTATCCCGACTTTTTTCTTTAAATATGAAAGCTGCAAATGGATGCTATCGAGAGCTTGATCGTGGCTTTTCCACGATCTTCGAGTAATATCTTATTTTTCTATGCGATTCCTGTTTCAATTGTTATTGCCACTTTTTAGAATGAATTTAGAACTAGATGAATTTATTCTGTCTGTAGGGCACACAATGTTAAATAATATTTTTGATTTTGCAACGATTTTGAAATTATTTGATAAAAAAATATTGCACAATTCATCAAGCGCGGAGGAATTCTCTCTTAATTATCGAACATTCTAAATCGGTTCACGATCAACGACGGAAGTTGCAACTGTTTCGTTTCAGGGGCTACAAATCTCCGTTTCTATGTTGCAAACCTAGCCAATTAGCGAGGCATCGTGCATTTTCAGTTGCAATTCCAGGCAGGGGAATGTTTACTTAGAGAAATACAGGATTTAAGTATACGCTGACCCGTTGTTACACGCAAGATCTGGCAGAACACACGCAATGCATCTATTAAATGCATCGCCGTTTCCTGTTTGCATAATCCCCTTAAGATCCAGCCAGTAAAAGTACCCGCAGCAATTTATCCGATAAAATGACGCGAGGGGAAAACTGTACAATTATTTATATGGAAATAATTACGTTAATACCGGCCCGATATTGGCCATTTATTATCTAATCAAATACGCAAGTAGATAATAGTCTGGTGTGCGCTGCAATAATAATCATCTTGAGAAACTAGAAAAGGAAATTCAGTATCTGATAGAAAGAAAGAAAAAAAAAAAACTCGGTATCGTGCGAGAGGATTTAGCTGAAATTATTCCAGCGAATCGAATACCTGTGCTATCCTTATGTACTATATCATCGTTCAATTAAATATCAAGGACGATCAATATTGTACAAAGTAATTCAATTTCCTTTTTTTGCTTTAAGAAAATTAAAATATTATTCGAAGTCACATCTCGATATTAAGATAGGTATTACAATACTTCATCGAATTTGAAAACAAAATTCAATGTTACATCTTGAAATTAAAATTTCACAATCAACTTCTCAATGTTTAAAATACGTTCTTAATCTGCTCTTGTAAGGAATAATTTTAATTCTAAGAAACAGTCGTGAAAATAACTTAATTAACAAGGGGACAAGTTCAGATTGTTTTGTCCGTCTTTTTCGTCATTTCGACATATCTTATTCTCCCAGCGAAATATCATTAAAAGAATAATTAAGAAACACAAAAATATGATGCTTACTAATTAAAATAATTCAAACAGTTCGCGTAAGTTGAACGGAGAACGAAGAAACCTGATATTCACTTCGTCCACCCCCATTTTCATGCAAATTTCCAAGGAAAAATATAATCCAAAGGAGTGATTTCAAAAATCCAAGAATACAACGACAATTGAGACGACTCGAAACGCAAGGATAAATTCCTCGAATTATGAAACAAAGGAACTCGATATCCTCGTTCTCCTCTACATCTGACTAGCAACTATAAATATTCCAGAAAATCGGATAAGAAAAATAATGGAATACATCGTCGACAGGTCTCGGTAAAACAAGCATGGCTAATTATCCGCAGGCTCGATTTCAATTAACTCCGCGATATTCAGACGCTGCGAGCGTCACGAAGGAACAACGTCGTCGGTTGTTTACGAGCCATGAATAACCATAAGTGTTCGGACACGTTACATCACACCAGTCTGCGTTAATTACGCCAACAATTAACCCCACTTTCGGCGACAGGATCGTACACCCTTCTGATAATCTATACGCATCCAGGATCGAGTAATCGTCTGTTTAATTATAATTTAAAGTTGCTCGTTAGCTCCGGCAACGAACCGAACATTTATCAATTAAAAAATGGCCAATCATGGCAAATTGACGCTCGTCGAAAACGCGCCAGGACGTAATTACGATTGGCCTTCTCCCACCGAGTCGCTTTAACGTTCACGTCGGCGTCGATCTTACAGCGGTCTTCGTGTATGGAAATTAGTCGAATATTTGTTGCACCTCTTGCATGAGAAAAATTCGGAACAGAAACAAAATTTACAGAAATTTCTATGTAAATATGAATAAATCATTTCTATATCTTCTAAGATTAATAAATAAGAGTGAATCGAATAAAATGTCCCTTGCAATTAGCTTCGTTAAAAGTGCGAAACTCGTCACTCGATCTCTCAAACGGTAAAATATTTTCCTATAAACAGCAATAATATTGTAATAAAGTGGATTCTCCCAATATTAAAGAACAAAAGAAAAAATGAACTTACCCTAAGGATATCAAGAGATCTCTCCCTCGCTCCAAAAATTTCACTCTTCCGTTCCGTTGGAAGAAAAAGAATGCGAAGAAACTACCCCCTCGATTTCAAGACCTTCCACGTATCAGACAACAATACCACGAATTAAAAGTTCACCGACGTTAATTAATTCCATTCTCCTGACAAAGGGTCAGAGTGCACCAAACCCAGTCACGAATATTTCTACCCTACTAGAATCTTTTCACGAACCATATATTCTTTCACGAGAAATCATCGCTGCCGGTCACACGCCCACCCCCTCTTCCAAAAAAAATAGAAATTCCCGCGAAAGAAGATAAGATGGTTGTCCGTATAAGGCAATTATAATCGATTATCAGCCGGGAACCCGTGTCCTGAGGAGGATCCACGACGTACACGAAAGACGTTACTTACGGTCCATGAATATCCATAGGGCCCGGGGAGCAAATCGTGTGGCTGGCGTGCTTTGATGATAGGTAACCATGTGTAATGGAGTGCTAACTACCGGCCACCTCACGAACCAGCACACCTTCCTCTTCTTCTTCTTCTTCTTCTTCTTCTTCTTCTTCTTCTTCTTCTTCTTCGTCCTGGCAGCCAGCGGGGAAGCAAAACGCCCGACGCTAGAAGGGAGGAACGGTTCGCAACGAACCTGCTGGCCAAACAGAAAGGGTGGGAAGAGGAACGAACAAACTAGGAGGAGAAACGAACGAAGAAGGTGTAGCGAGAAGAGAAAAGGGTAGTGAGAAAGAAGACGAAAGCGAATGGATTCCGACGATGGAAGAAGGAGAGAAGGGGTGCAACACCGAGGAGAGACCGTGCAGGCATGCCTGGATCCTCTTAGTTTCTCAAACAAGGAGGCGGTACCTCACAGACCAGTGGCAGTCAACCGGTACCACTACTTGGTACTACACAAATATCGCAAAAATCCTCTCGGATTTTTACGTAGAGAACCGACGTAGGAATTAGTTTGTTTTAGATTTGGAAGAGATTCTCTGAATCAAGTGAATTCTTAGTTATAAGTTTTGCGTATTCCAGGCAACTGAATCGTGAATTTTTGTATAATACGGAATTTTCAAGTGAAAAGTCTTCCTGTCGACAAGATAGAACGTGAAGAATCTACAAATCACAGTTACAGAAACTCTTGCCAAAAATTCCTGCCCATTGTCTTAGAAATCTCCATTTCCAATTCAACGCAACGAGCGGGGAAACTGGTCTCGCAACTTTTGCCGGTGGTTCAATTAAGATTTTTATCTACTGGCGGGGAACAAGCAGTTTCGAGCTACGAAATATTCTATTCGATAACACATTCCCTGAATAAAACAGCCGTACAATATTTTCTCCTCGCATTTTCTTTAGTTTCCAACGAAACTGGCGCGCGTGATGCGTTTGATGTTGCTCGATTCAGGACACGAAACGATTCAACTCGTTAAGGATTACCTGTAAAGCGTAAACTGTCTAAAACCTGTCCGATAGGCAATATCCCAGGGAGATTAATAGATCGGCATTACAAAGTAATTAGCCGGCAATTAAGGATGACCGAGGCTCTCCGAGCCGAGAACATTAATTGCTCGGCGTAATGATACGTTCGCTCCAATAAACGAAGATGAACGAACGTGGCGACGAACGTGGTTGCAAATTAGGGATGGGATCAAGTCCAATATGTACTTTACGAATCCGAATCAAGTTCCAGTATCCAAGTTACGTTTCATCGATTTAAATACTACTCGATGGATATAAAAACGAGCGAGTACGCTTGCTACAACGTATTCGTTTTATGCAAGTCGGATTCAATGAACAGGTACAGACAAATTTAATGCAAATCTCGATTCCACCTCTACTGAAAATCAACCCGTGGAGAGGAGAATTCCTGAATGCACAACATGCTTCTTACTCTCTTTATCCGTCGGCCACGAAAATTGCCTGACACCGAGAGACGTGAAACAAGAAGCGAAACGGAAAATAAAAAAGAAAATAAACGAACGAAAGGCAACCGGCCAAGCAAAGAATAGCTCGCCGTTTTCAAACAGGAGAACAACCTCCGAATGATCACGCGTAATGGTGAAAATAACAACTCAACAACAAGTGAAAACAACCGGACTAATTTTTCTAACTGTTAGACCACTGTTACAAAACACCCGGGTGACATGAAACAAGTACTCGAATCACCCAACAAAACAGCACGATGGAACACGATGGTATCCGGTTAGCCGATGGAAATTAATCGATTAATCACACGCTCAGTTACCGATAAGAAGCGAAAAGAGAAGAAAAATCGCGAGGGAAACGAGAGGCGAGAGTAGGAGAGAGTAGAGGCATTAATTCAATTAATTTCTGCTCGATGAAACCCAATGGGGCCCGTCGTGGAAACAAATATCCTAGGCTGCGGTATTTATGCACGTATACAACGTACAGGGACGGTAATAATCGGCGTTGATGGAATTTTCATCGGCTTCCAAGCGATCTGTATAAATACGTATCACAGCCGCATGGTGTGTGTGTGTGTGTGTGTGTGTGTGTGTGTGTGTATAGAGCGGACCGAGGTTCGCGGATTGCGTGAAGGCCCTCATCATCGTCATCATCATTATCATCATCATCATCATCATCATCATCATCATTATCATCATCATCGTCTTCCACGCTGGCGTGTTTGCTCTGCAGCTCTACACGCGAACGCGTATAAAAAGCGAGCAAGTTCGAACGGAGCCCGTCATTACCGGGTTATTACCTAAGTATCGTGGGGTGGAAACTGGACCGCGCGTCGACGTGTTTGGCGAAAAAAAATCCAAATCTTTTTGGCGCTTATTCGTGTATTTATAGAGCACCGCGACCCGGTCGGACGCTTGCCCGTGCAGATCGGCATTTTACAGCGAAATTAAGTAAATTTAGACGTGGGGGGATGGGTGCTGGATGGGTGAGACTTGGGGAACACAAGGGATGATTGGAACTTGTTCGATACTTAAGAAGATACTGTCTCTTTCTATTTTATAAGAAGGTTAGCTTCTAATTTTTCATTTCTCGTTCAATGTCTTAAAAATTTATCAAGTTATTCCAACATGCTCGACAACTAAGAATTCTTCTAATTATCCTCAATCGTAATAGATCTTACTCCATGACAACTTTTATACCTCTGTTGTACCACTCTCTGTTGTACCATCCTCCTAAGTTTTTAAATACACTCGTATCTTAGGAATTCAGCAAACAGCACAGAATTGAAAACCGACGGTATCCTCACGTATCGAAAACCACCCCCTTTACCAAATCACACGTTTCCCTCGAACGTTCCTCGACTCGGGCTGGCAGTTCGAATTCAAAGGCAATTGAATCGTAGCGTGGTCCGTGCAAAACGCACAAAAGCAGAGAGGCGAAATCCCGATAAATCATAACCCAATTTCAGAAACGATATCAATCGCCCCCCCCTCCCCCTCCCCCCTCGTTCTCCCTGGTTCCTTCCGTTTTCTCCTGCGGTTCTGCTGGACCAGGCTACGATTTATAAAGCAAACACCGTGCAGCACCCTGCAATCAACCTACACAACGCGCCTTCTTGGTTTACCAGGCTGCACACCAATCTCTCTCTCTCCCTCTCTCTGTCTGGCTCTTCTTCACTCCGCCACTTCTTGGCGGTCAATGTGTATCGGGTCGGACGATCACCGCTTACAACGGCCAGGTCCAACGCTTATATAGCTCCAAGCGCGTTTTACACACCGTACTTAGGCCGAACTCGCAGCAGAATAAATTAATAGTTTCTTGCGAATAACAGCTGGCACGAAGTTTCGACGATTGGCAGGGATTGGCGCGCGTATTCCGAGAATTATTCTCTTAGAGAAGAACCTTGTTCCTTTTTTTTTTTTTTTTTCAGTTTTGCGTGGCGGTTTTTTTTTCTGTTTCTCCGCTGCTTCGATTCGATTCGATTTGGGACCAGCCTTCCCACAACGTTCACTTGTTACCGTATAGACTGCAAAACCACCACGGAATCATTCAGCAACAATTTGCTCTCTCTCTCTCTCTCTATCTATCTATCTATCTATCTCTCTATTCTTAGGCGCTGGTTTCTAAATTCTTGGGCGTTAGTTTTTAGATTCCTGGACGCAGATTTCTAGATACTTGGGCGCAAGTTTCTAGATACTTGGGCGCTAGACCTTCCTAGATTAAGTACATGAAACACGCTCTCACTTGCGTCGCTCGAAATAAGAGATCTCGTTGGATGGTTAGACAGAAAGTTACATTGACAAATATCGTCCCAATTGTTATAAATGAATTACCAATGTACCTCCCGAACAAACAACTCGTTCGCTACTCGTCAGCAAATTTGCTGCAATTTGCTCGCAGGAAAACGACACTGCCGGCGAACAACATGGACGCGGCATCAGAAACCGAAAATGATGCTAACGATCGCATGGAACCGAACGTGCGAACGAATGCCATTTCTGTCTACTTTTTGTTTTTTTTTTTTTTTCTTTTTATGTTTCGACAAGTTGATAGCGGTGAACAACGATGAAAATCAAAGGAAAGGAGCGATGAACGACGGTTTCGTAGCACGGACAGGAAGCGATAATCGATCCCTTCCGAGTTCGAGGCGGCTGGAGAATCGGGAGCCAGGGGATTCGAGCTCCTCGCAAATTAGCGGTTCTACCATCGACAAATGAATAGTATCGCATCGAGACAGCTGGTATCGAAACTCGGCGAATTAGCATCTACATTGTCGATCGAGAGTTTTACACAGGTAGACTCGGAATGTTTGTTAGTAGACTCTGAATGTGTATTTAAAATACGCTAGGGGTATGCTATAGCGAACCAATGAGGAAATATAGGGGAGACCTGCATGAAACTGTATGTCAAATAGTATTGAATTTATGATTTTTTTTTTTAATCCATCAAACGAAACAGTGTTCTGGCAGTCAATATCACACAATAAAAATTTGAATTCAAAAGATACGTGATTATCGGCAGCAATTTTCTTTATACCTTTGAAACAGCTACGAATATTTTGAGTCTTTGACTGAATACGGTAAAATATAATATTCTGATTGAGGAGTAATATGCTCATTAAACAAGTTCACGTGAATTTGTATTCATATAAATAAAACAATGTATAAATATTATTTTACAATAATACACCTTCTTTCCTCAGAATGCGGAAACTCGGGTAACGTTGATCTTCTCAATAAGCAAACGCTTACAATTTATATTCTTATTAATTTATATACTTGATACCACAAGTATCCTGCTTCATAAATTTTCTCAAATCCGCCAAAATAAATAAAAAAAATCCAGTCTTGATGCACTCTGGCTTAAACAAAACTATCATCGATCTCGAGCTAACGTGAAAAAAATTTCGTTAATGTCGCTGTTGCGACATTGCGCATATGTTTCTCTTCTTCTAAACGAATAACATAGACGAGGGATCAAGCTGGAAACGATTCGTTCGCCCTGAAGGTAAAGACGAAGAGTCACGAAGCCCCGAGAAAAATGTAATTTCCAAGCAGAGAAGTCGTAAAACGTTCCGAGGAAGAATCCAGCTAGGATTCGTGACTTTCGGATGCCTTTCTTTTAAACGTTGTAAATGTCAAGGCCCGAGGAAATTCAAGAGCCACTTTCAGCCGCGACGTTAATGGCGGACGATGATGATGATCGACTATTATATTACCCTGACGAATACCGTGTAACATTAACTAAGAACGATTGAACGAAGACACATGAGTATCAGTTCATCAATGAACTAAGTCGAATATAAATGATTGGTAAAGTATTACTATTGCAATTATTATTGCAATTGTAGGGAATAGTAAACAAAAAGACGATAAAATTTTGCGTTTCTAATCTATCGTTTTATTTTAATATATTTTTTATTATTTACTGTATATTATTATATACTATATACCGTATATATTGTGCTGTGTACTATACATTATTATTTACTGTATTATTACTATTATTATTATTATTATATTATTGTATTATTATTATTATTATTATATACTGTAATACAATTTTTATTATTTTAATGTCTCAATAAGCTTCTGTTTTATGCGCGAATCTATCTTATTATGAAAGAGAAATGTGTTTTACTCAACGTATTATAAAAACATGTGTAAGTAACTTATTCGTGAATTTAAATAACTTTGCACTTTTACGCAATTTTCGCGTACCATTTCCTTATTTGGCTCGTGATGGGATAATGAGCAACCCGTTCGTTTCGTGACGTTCAGGTAGGCAAAAGCATAAAGTAGCCAAATGTATCGAAAGACGCAACCGAAATTCGAAATTATCCTCCTTCGTCCCGGGATTTTTTACGTTTCACGAACGTTCCAGGATTCGGGGAACGAACATTCTTTTGCCTCTAATACCCTTTTATTATCTTGTAAAGCTGATAGAAGAAGGAAATACAATCAATTTTGAGCGTGTATCTTCGAGATTCTTTTTTTCGAGAACACGGCAGACGATATCGCCTAAATTATGTATGACTTTTTTTTTTTTTGAGAAAAGAGATTTACCAGCAGTCTCCCGCATAGGAAGTTGGAAGGATGAAAATCGAAAAAATAAGAGGCGTCTACTGTTTGCAGAAGATAGTAAGTACAATATCTTATAACTTTCGTTGAATCTCTCTTCCAAGTCCTCTATTTCGGGTCCGGGCCATTATTATTTACCATTGATAGAATTTTATTAAATCAATAAATTGTTGGACGAAAATAATACTTAAGTGTAACAAAAGACAACATATGAAATATAAAGATAATTGAATTCCAGTTAAAGTGAAAATGGAAATTAAATAAATTTTAAATCCCAAAATAAGTTAAAGGCGGATAATATGTCAAGTACACGGAATGTAGAAAGAGATAAAAATTAAAGATTTTAGCGTTTTACTGACTTTTTGATCGAAAGAAAGACAATAGTCTGTAAAAATAAATTCTATCGAAATGAAACGCAAAATGAATGAATATTATTTCTTCTAGCAGAAGAACCTTGCCTCTCAAGACAAATTTTTAAAACTTAGAAGAAATATCAAACATCCTCTATTAAGATAGGTTATAATAAGTGGGTTACAAAGAGAACATTCTCAGAAAGCCGGTAGACGGTAAGGATTAATAGAAATCTATTAATAAATAGCACAATCGTTTTGGTCGTGGCCAGACCAGCGAGATGAAAGCCACAAAGTAGCCGCGATGTATAATTCGTGCTATTCATAACGGCAAATTACTATCCTCTGTCTGGCCCCCTTTTAGTCCTCCCTGCTGTTCGTCCTTTTCCACTTTTTTACATTCTGACTCTTCTCTTTCCTTTCCTCTCCGCGTTACTCCTCCGAAACTAGATTATATCGTTTCAAACAAAGTGCAAACTTAATTTTGAATCGGCGCGCGACGATTACAATAAAAAAAGAAATCTTCCTCCCATAATTTTAGCTAAATTATCTTCTCATTGTTAAAACAAAATATTTCAAAATTCAGCGAATGAATATGTGTTGAAACAAATATTTCAAAACTTAGTGAATAAATGTTTGAAAATGTTTGAAGCGATGTTATGAAAAGAAACTGTTTCAATGAAAGGTACATGTATATTGATACTGATATATATATTACATCAAAAATATAAAAAAAAATTTGCGAAAGCTGAAGATAACAGAAAGAAAAAGAACAAATAAGAGCTAACATTCCTCAAGTACTTTCTCAAGCAGGCATAAAAAGCCATCGAAATTCGATTCGATCGCAATCGAATCACGGCGATTAATCAACTGAAAGACAACGAAAATATAAAAGAGAGATATGGAAAAATAGAAAATTAGGCGGCTCCCATTGGACAGGCGTTAAACCGCGATGTTGGCGCGCGATAAAAGCGCAGAAACTATTAGCCACAGGGCGAAATGTATCGTGGATGGAACGCACAGCGTCCCACGTCCCGTCTGATTCCGTTTCGTTTGCCATGATATATTTCGATCCCACCCATTCGTTCCCATCGATGATTACAGGTTTGCCCGTGCATTAGACCCGTGTCTAAAACAAACCGCTCCCACGTCTACCAACAGTTTAAAGCCGCGGGGCGTGACTGCCGCGGCGGCATCGGGACTACACATCGAAAATGCTCCGCTTCGCGCCACTAAACCTTCTATTTAGATTTACTATTAATCGCCATCGAGTGGAGTATCGGTAACGAGTGAAACGATCGCGTGTCGCGTTTAACGCCTCGTTACTAGTTATCCTCTCGATATCAAATGCCATCGGACACTATCCAACTTTCGCAATAGATTCAGTTTTGGTTTAGTATGTTGGATGAAAGAATATGTCGAATTTCAGAGATCTTTAGAGGCTTAGTCTCTTGACGCAAGGTCCACCTGCCATGTAATAAAGAAAAAAAATGAATTTAAATTTAAAGTTTTTATTTGCAGATTCGTTACTTCTACCTTCTTGCTTCACAGAATTCCGGCATTAATATTCAGAATCGTGAATCCTGAAGTCTAGATCCTCACGATCCTCCTCGTTCCTCGCTCTAATCTCCATTTAAGTTGGCTCATTTAATAAAGTAGCCACTCGTTGTTGCGTTAATATTCCATAGAACTGACCGTCCATTTCATGATCATACTGGAATCGTGAATCCTTCAGATACCGACCAGACAGAGGCTCGCACACAAACCTCATTATCCTGCTCATTCGTTGCTCTAGCCTCAATTCAACTTATTCCATTTAATAGATGCACGTATTGTGGCACAGCCACACCTCGGGACACCACAGCCACCGCTTGAGAGCCACCTTCTCGGAAGTTGTATCCTCTCTTGTAGGATACACGACGGAGAGAACCTTCCAGCACGGTTGAGGGAATGACTTGCAATCGGGCCTGGGGAGCGAGTAGCCGCTGCAGATGCCATTGATAGCGCGCGGCGTGCTGCAGGCTTGCTAGCATTCATCACCATAGACCTATCTGTCCGAGTATCGCGATTCGCCTTCGTTATTGCGGCGCTTGGTTACATCTTCATGCCCGCACGGTCGGCAAAAAGGAGACGAAGCACAATCCTGAGAGAAGCGAGCCTTCATTACCAGCTGACCGTGGATCGAGGGATTACCGACAGGAATCCCCGATCGACGCAGCAAAAAATCAAAATCGCCATTATAGCAGACCGACTTCGGCTTGATCCTCGGCGTCGCCATCACCTTTTGTACGTGCCACCGACCATTGTAAATGGCGAGAGGGAAACGTTCGCGCCGCTGGCTCCGGCCACTTAACAGTTAAACTGTAAAATATCGAGCCGAATGGCTGGCATTTTTCATCGATCGCCATTCGCTGTTGAATCGAATTGATCGCTGATGGCCGAGGATTTTTAGCCTGGCGATCAGCTTGGATACGCGGTAATTGGCAATAGCCGGCGAGGTGTTGGTAAGTCGAGCCTGTTGTTGCTTATATTTGGGATTAAATTTTCGTTCCCGGTATTATATTTAACTCAGACAGAGCCAGCAGAACTGTTCGCTCAGATTGTTCTGAAAAACTCGTATTATGGTAAATTGTAGACTTCGAAATAGGAGGTGGTGCGATCTATTGTGCTGTTGGTTATTCAGGTTTATTTCTCATCGTTATTTGGTAAAAATTCCAATGATGAATTGTAGATCTCTCGGTACTGGCTCCTTTCTACTATCTAATTTAACAATTTTCTAAATTCCAAGGAAAAGTTTCTAGAATGCTACAAACCTATACAGTAAACAAAAAGGATTGACACATTTTACATTTATATATTATACTAATTAATTACGTCTGAGTAAATTAAGTTTCGTAGAGTACTTTTACGATTACAAAAACTTGGCCTCTGATTAAAGAAACACTACTATTGCAAAATTAAAAAATATTTCTAGTGATTACTTGATATATAAAATAAAACAAACGAAATATAGCAGATGTTTCACCAGACTCTAATAGAAAATTTTGTTATTCTCTAAAATTCCTTGAAATCTCTCTCACTCTCTTCTAATCTCGTTTAAACGATAATGAGCGCCTAATATCTAAACATAGTGAAAAATGACGAGCTATAAATGAAGCTCTTTTTCCAAGATCGTATATTAAGCAGGTGTGGTAGAAGAACCATTATGACGCGTCCCTCGTGGGAATTAAACGAGCCGAGGAAATCTTATTTTTCGTTGAATTCCGAAAAAGGAGGGGTGGATACCGTGTTTGACGTATGATATAATCAACTCGTCAAAACAATATACGAGAGAGAAACTAGTTCAGAGTTTAAGAATCATCGCCGTTTAGAAAGAAAATTCATCATTCGTACAACCTTATTCTTTCCAAACAAATATCGAACGTTAAAGCCGCTTACAGGAATGTAGAGAAAAGAAATTATATAGAATTAAATCATCATTATCTTCTCTTGGAACGTTTAATTGATTAATGAAAATTAAATTCAAGGAATGCTCCGGAACGAGATTGATAAATGAGATATTTATACGAATGAATAGGTCGAAGACCGTAGAATACCTACTGTTAAAATTGTATTTATCTGGGGGAAACTTAATCTTCTAAAATGTAATCAATCGGAGCATATTAGAAAATATTTAACCAATTATCCATGTAATACGCGAAAATATGCAAAATATAAAACAGTTAAAACATTTTACAGACACGATGAAGACAGGTTCTCTGTCTGGATTCTATTTTTTACAATAAAAAAATATAAATTTGCATAAAAGTCTATTAATTACCAAATCTCCGCTAAATAAATATCTGTATCTACTAATTATCAGTAGATATATATTTTTCATCTACATTCCAGAAAAAAGGATTTTTATATATATTTATATATATTTATATAAATATAAATAAAAGATTTTTATATATATTTATATATATATATATTTATATAAATATAAATATAAGTTTTATATATATTTAAAATATTTTTATATATATTTATATTATAATATTTTAAATATAAATATAAGATTTTTATATATATTTTCATCGTAGAAAAAAAAAGATTTTTAACTTCTACGCTGACTCCTGAATTTCAAGATATTTTTTCATTTGCAGTTCTATTTTTTTGGAAAAGAAATCTTCGATTCTCTTGATCGTCAGAGGAAAAAAGAATGAGAAGAGTAAACAACATTTTCAACGCGTGAGCCTACGTTCGTAACAAGTCAAACTTCTTATAGTAGTGGACGGGGGGAGGGGTTAGCCTTAAAAGACTGTTTAAACGAGGGGGCGTCAATCATGTGTCTCGACAGATTCCTTAACCGTTGCCGTTAATTACGGTTAATTACGGTGAAAATTACCGGTTGCTTTCCTAAACGTCGCTAACGCTCCTCTCTTCCTCGACTATGCCACGGAAACTTGAGGAAAGAAAGGAAGAGAAAAAGAAAAGGAAAAAGACAAAGAGGAGGGAAAGAAGTCCCAGGAAATTACAGGGCGTCTGGGACCATCTCGATGATAAATCTGCCGGCCGATCGGCCAGAAGATCGAATAATTCATTTGAGGAATAATAAGGCGTATACGTAAATAATCAGACACGGCGATTGCTATCGGCCATGAGATCGATGTATATTAATGCCTTGACTTTCGATTTTATTTACTTTCTGCCCACGAGACGCCCTGTTTTTTCGGGTACGCTTGCCCCCCTCCTCCTTGGTAATTCGAAATTTACAATTTGCAATTTATAATTTCGACGGCGGGGCCCCTTCAGATCAAGTTTTAGAAATAATTACCCGGGAAGCCTGCATCGATAAAGATACCGATTATCAGATATTGAGCGCCGCTGGTAATTAGATAGGTATGCTTCGTGATTAATAGCACGAAGTATGAATATTGATAAGTTAAATGGACTGTAATACGCTGACTTTCTGATCGATTTTTTTTTTCTTTTTTTTTCTCTCTCGGTGATCTGTGACCACAAAATTTTTCAATCAAGTTTCCGAGAATTTGAAAAATTACTGCGAGAGATCAATTTTCAGAGATCATTGAAAATTAAATGAATGTTAAATAATATTAATACACAAACTTCCTATGAATTAACATCTGACAAGAGATCGATTTCTAAAATAATTAACTAAATCACTGATTAATGACGAATTATTTAAAGACTCGTAAACTCTCACGAGTCTCTATTCTTCTTATATTTCTCTCTATTTCCCATTATCAAAGAACATCAGTCACTCTTCTCAAAGATACTCTTCTACGATATGTTTTTTTTCGATGGAATTTTAAGTAGAATATTAATTTACTCGTAATATTACAAAGAGTATTAAATATGTCACGCAGATAATTTATTTTATACTCAAAGTATTTGTATCTTTTTGATAATTTTAAATTTCCCATGAAAAGTGTGTTCAGAGAGCCGATTTTGTGGAAGTTTCTGTTGTTCCAGACAGAACACCCCCAGAGATCCCTCTCTTCATTCCAGGTCACAGATCTTATAATCATAAATTGACATCCTACTTCTCCCCCTGTTAATTCGCATCCACCGTTTCAAGTCTGCATATTGTATATTATAACCTAATATTATAATATTCTCGAAATATCTTCAAAGAGTACCCTCCGATTCCCTGAGGCTAGAAACGAACCGTTCTCCAGAGGCATCGACGTCTCATTTCGCGGAACGACGCGTCGCACGTCGACGCGATAATAACACGGAATAACGGCGGGAAATAACAGGAACGATATCGGGACGTAGATTGATTCCCGTGACGATAGATGGAACGCGATATCAAGCGACTGTTGGTCGCGTTGGATGCATCGGCGGGTTCCGGCTCGTCCCGCCGTCGTATGAATTATTCAAAGCGAAATAATAACGTGTGCACGTGCTGTAATCGCGTTTCAGTCGAGTCAAATATAATTATATCGCCGGTTCGCGGACCGATGAAATATCAACGCGTCAAAGGGGGCCGCGGCTCGTTATTAACGCGGCCCACGATTATGTCCACTAAATTACGAATTATACCCGTAATCATGCTCCATACTGGTTGTACACCGGGGACTTTCTTTTCCCCTTGCGTCGATCAATTTCTTTGCGATAACGACTCGCCTACCAGAAGATAGCAAAAAAAAAAAAGGACAATCTATCCGCGAGTTTAACGTGATTGTACGAGCAACTAACTGAGAGGGATTATGCCATCAATCTGTAAACTCTCATAGTGTTACATAGTGATACGAAGAAACTGTAAATTGATACGACGATACACGAGCTGAAGTTGAAATGAAGACGAGGTATCTTCGTAAGTATTTTTACGAATATGATGACAGATCGCGGATTCGTGGGAAATTTGAAGGTGCAGAAATGCACACAATACGTGTATGCAAAAATATATAAAATATTCAGAGAAGAATATTAGATGTAACACCATGTGAAAGAAACAATTTTCTATTTAGATTTAGCTATGATCTATTAAATACATATGTATATTTTTGCGTATTACATGTATCATGTATGCAGATATAAATTTTATATAAATAGACAATATCTTTGAATATAAGAAACATTTTTATCAAATACAAATTCATCCTCCATCGAGCAAAGTGGAGCTTATAATATGACTTAACTAACAACGAATTGAAAGTGACGAAAAAGTGAAGACTTCGAAGACTTACAAATTTTTAAACAAACACGAGAAAACATGCTCAAATATACTAAAGCCATATACACACGCAACGTCTTCCATTATAAGGAACCTTTCAATTGAAATTTTATTGCAAAGTATGGATAAACGAGAAATGAAGTTTTCAACGTTCAAGCAAGTCTTCAATAATCTACGTAATAACCTTCGATTACAGAAACGAAATAAACAAGATCGTTTAAAAAGAATTGAGAATTAAGAGTTAAGTCTGTGCCACTTTCGCGCTTCGAGTCCTGTGGTTCGAAGAATTTTCCCGTCAACGAAAAATATATGGTACAAGCGCCTTCCTGACTGTGTCACGAGTCACGGACGACGAAAGTGCGTAATTGAAGGATGCAAAGGCGAGTAAAATTTCGTACGACGGCTCCGAGGGCTCTTGTAGATTATCGATAAGAAGATTATTAACGGCTGTCTGTCGTTGCCGAAAATTGTCGATTGTACTTCCCCTCCGGAGGATCCTGAACATCTCGGGCATCGTGCTACATTTTATTAATTTTCCACTGGTCCCGGTAATTTGAAATCGCTTGAAACGCGCGCTTACGAAATACAGGGTGCTTCGTTGCTTGAATAAACTTTTGATGTTACTGAAATGGTGTAAACAATATATCTCGTGAACTACTACCGGATATTTGGCTCAATGCTTCTCGAACATCATGGTGGAATGTTTTTCGATTACTTTATCTGCCTATTAAAGCTTCATTAATGTTTGAGAGTAACAAACGTTTCTCTACTTTCCTCTACGTCTTTTCAATACGTTTTTTTTTTTATCGTAGAAGAATTAAATTTTTCGTTCTTCTCTTGAAGAAATATAATGAATATTATATTTCGATGGATATTATTTTAAATATTGGTTCCAATTGGTTATGCTAGATTATTAGTTTTACTTTGTATTCTGCGTTCTGCGAGAAAACAATTTAAAATAAAATGAAAAATTTCGGAATTAAGCAATATTATCGTAAATTGTTGCGGTCGAGTGATACTAACTAGGGATTAATAATTTTACACTTGGTGTAATTTAGAAAAATATAACAAGAATATTTTACTTTTCTTAAAAATATGACTCGAAGAATATTTGCATTTTGTCGTTAAAAATTTGAAATGCAAATTAGATCGCCAATTTAACACAATTATTGAAATTATTTGAATTTCAAAATATATAATATGAATTCCTTCTCTTTAGTTACGTCTATATATGAAAATTCGAGTCGATACGAAGAAGCTTGGCTTTTAATTTTTGCACTTGAAATACTTCGTTAGATCTTTATCAATTGAAAGGTGATTTCGGTCAAGGCTCGGACGTCACGCTGAATGAAAAACAGCGTTCAATAATAGAGAATTAAAGTTAAGAATCTTCCCTCGATGATACATCGTACAATTACCCTTTCTTTGTTCTACTTACATCTTGCAAATTATGTATATTCATCTGTACACTCTTGCACCCTTAAATTTCCCATGATCTGCGCTCTAATAATCATGTTTCCGATCTCGAATAATTTCCTCGGAAGCACCTGCACATCTTTGACAATTATAAAAATATAGAATCCGTAGCCCCCGTTATTTTGACGTGTTGCCAGCGTTGAAAAAGAATCTAACATATTATGAAACACCCTGTATGCTGCACACGGGCGAGATACGCCCGATAAATCCACTGCCAAGGGTCTTTTATTAATTTTCCCTCGGAAACTGGTTCTCTCCTCTACAACGCGACCGAGTTCTCGCGGAATTACGCCCTCCTGTTACACCGCCGCCTTTCTTATTACGTTTTTCTTCCGAACGTGAGTATTCTTGGAACGAGAGTTTCGCGCGAATCGGCCTTTTCGCGAAATTTCCGAGGCAAATTGCGCAAATTGTTGGATGCGAGAAGGGCCCCGAGACTGGACCCCTTTCGTATTCTATATTAAAAAGTGAGCAACAAGCCAGGTTGCGTCAATGAGACTTTTAACTCTCATTCGTCTCTTGCGTCGATTTGACACGTTTCTTTTAAAAAAATATTCTATTATTTTGCAGCGATAGTACTTTTTTTGTTTTTAAATGGGGGTTTAGCGTCGCATCGACTACGTGGTCTTTAGCGACGTGTTGAAATTGTCTCTTTATAACTGGTCTAGTAGTTGGGTCTCCTTTCGGTAGTTGATAACGTTTTTTTGTTGTTTTCTGGCAGGTTAGAGCGGTATTTTGGTTTAATCCGTATTTACTTCTTATGTTTTGGTATTTTCTGCATTCATGTAGCAAGTGCTGGGTGGTGATTTGTTGGTTGCAGGTGTTGCAGAAAGGTGGTTCTGTTTTGGTTAGGAGGTATTCGTGTGTGATCTTGGAGTGTCCGATTCGAAGTCTAGTCGTAGCTATCCTTTCTCTTCTGCTTATATTGTTGTTTGGTATTTTTTGATAGAAATGGTGTGCTATGCCGTGTATTTTGATTCTATTTGTCGTAGTCCAAATTCTGTTCCATTCTTCTCTTTCCGCTTTGGTCATTGAAGCTAGTAGGTCTTGGTGTGGGATTGGGATGTTGGTTTCTTTTGTTTGGTCAGTTGTTGCTTCTTTGGCTAAAAAGTCTGCTTTTTTCCTTCAATTCCTTGATGTGACGGGATCCAGGTGATTATTATATGCTTGTGGTCGTTGGTAAGTTCGGTGGATACTATTTTGTAGACACATCTATACCAAGACTTGGTGTAAATTACTTTTTTTTAAAATAGAAATATAATTTAATTCAATTAATTTAGCACGTTCTCATACATTTTCGTACTACCGTATATATATATTCGATGTACCGCCCTTTCAAAGACATGGGTACATGTATTGAAGTCAATGAAATTAAACGCAATGTATGAGAGTAGAGAACTAGCAGTGAATCTTGACGCGACTGAGAATTTGCAAATTTTCAGCTGTATTAATTTTTTTAGCAATTTATGCAATGTGACAATTTGAGACCAAAATTGAATAAGTAGAAAACGGGTAAAGGTTAAAAAGGAATACTAAACTTTTTGATATCATAAACAACCTTGCAGTAACTTCAGCAAATATAAGGAATATGTAACTTTTAAATACAACAGAGATCCGTGTCACTGAGATCCAACGCTACAATTTTTCTCTCGTCGAGAAACCAGAGTAACCAATGGAAGATGATCGAACGAAGATACAGCCTCGAGGCACAATTCGTTCCGGGGAATTGTTTTCGCGAATTACGCGGAGAAAGACTGTGCGAATTCTCGGGAAGAATGATGATACCTTATCGCGATGGGGAAAAGAAACACGCGAGAGCAAATTGGGGGGATAATTCAATTTACGAATCCGTTACACCGAATCGAAACGTTTAAAGCATGAAATCACCGAGATATTGCTCCAAATTTGTCGCTGATCGAATCGTGATCGAGGAATAGGAGAAATTTGGATTCTCTTCTCAGAAAAAACAATTTTAGAGAAAGATATCAAAGGAAATTCGACACTGTAATTTGTATAATTTTAATAAGAACTAAAACTGTTTGAAAAAATTAGAGCTGACAGAAACGAATTTACTCGCAATGTGAAGTAAATACAATTTAATCATAGATGTATTAATCTCGCTCTGGATTCAATTAACTCGCGATTGATTTGAACGTTGAGAAATTAGAGAAACGACAAAGTTAAATTTCTTTGAATACACTTGATATGGTTATTAAAAATGGTGATTATTGAAAAATTCAGAAGATATCGATATTACTTTTCTATTTTTAACAACGAACCCCATCTATAATGTTACAATTATATTTTATTATTATAATTTATTATAATTTTATTTTATTATAATATTATAATTATATTATAATTATATTTTCAAAACAGAAATAATAGTATGTCAGGCCTAGAAAAGAAATGTTATTCTTGCAAGGTTATAATTTTATTTTAATATAATTATAATATTATAATTATATTTTCAAAACAGAAATAATAGTATGTCAGGCCTAGACAAGAAATGTTATTCTTGCAAGGTTATAATTTTCGAAAAGCAAAAACTATGTTATTTAAAACGTTAAATTTGGTATACTCGTTATCTACTGAAACACGATGTTATCTGAATAGAAGGTATGGCAACGTTTAATATTATATTTCGATGATAATATTTTATTCCTATATCGTATCATATCAACATTTAGCATCTTGGTTACTTTAATCCTATATTATCCGGTTAAAACATTTCAATAAAAATAGAACACGATCCTTCTCCTGATGTAAACTGAAAAATTCGAAAATCTCGGACACGAGACACAGCGATAATGAACCACGTTAAAATCTTTTGCTCCGACATATTGCAGTTAATCCTGACAGATGTCAAATCTCCTACCGAACCTGTTACTCTTATCTCGCTATTACTCCCGATTAATCTCTATTTACAATTTTATTATTAATTTAACGAAGTAAACGGCACTCATACAGCAATATTCTCTATACAAAATAATCGGATTAAATGTCAAAAGTTCAAAGTTTTAAGAAGAACAGTAAAATTCCTTGCTCGAACAACTCTCGAGAAAAAAAAATTCTCAACTCATATTTAGGTCTGTTCGCAAAAGAAATCCTTCGAAATTCCAGAAGAAAACACCAAAAAAATCCCCGAAGAATCTTATGACCGCGTTGCAAGTCCGAGGAATAAAAATAAAAAGAAGAAAAAAGGGAGAGAGAGGAGGGGATGGGTTCTAACGCTTCGGTTTGATCCGTTTCGATTGGATCTAGCCTCGGAACAACCTCGTACAAATTTATTAATCGTATTACAGGGTACGCGCGGATACAATCGAACGTTACCATCACGAAATGAATCAGCCCCCTCTCGTGGCCTGGCCATGGCCGGAATTTCCTGGCACCATAATCCTTATAATCGTCCATAGGAAAGAGTAATGCTCTCTCTCGCCTTACAGATACGGCTCAGCTACGCCCACGCGCACAGGTGTGAATCTATTCTCGATTTAGAAATTGCCTTTAGCATCGTACAAGGTCCCCGTGGACGTTGCTCGAGACATTCTTCGATTGATTCATCGTCGGCCATTCGTGTTTTCGTGTCACCCGTTGTCCACCGTCCAGCAACGGAATCTCCGATCGGTTCGAGACGCTGGAATCTCGATAGAACCTACAGGCCGAACCACGGGATTCTGAACAAATTGCCTCGGGAATCGGAGTGGATCGAGTCGAGTTCCTCGTTCGAGAATCATGGTGGAACATCGGCAAGGTATCACGTCGGAATGATGTTTCGTAGATCAAGGCTCAAGTAATATAATCAATATTTAAAAAATTTATTTCATTATATTTTATTTTAAAAAATATATATATGTAATCAATATACGTATATATATATATATATATATTTAAAAAAATGTATCATTTATTATTATAATAATAATATTATTTACTTATTATCAGAATAATATTTATATTTAAGCTGATTAAATTGGAGAATAATTTTTATAAATTTTGGATTAAATTATTATTCCAACGGATTAATAATAACACATCAATGATAGAGGATTGAGAGTTAGTGAAATATCACAAACTATAAATTGAATCGAATACACATAAATTAAACCTCTCCAAAACCTGTAAAATTCTAAAATCCGAAGTTCACGCGGGTCGAGGACAATTTGCAACACGGGAAGCCACACGCCGATCTGATTAAACGTCATCATCGTGCACGAATGGTCGTAATGATCTGTCAACAGGCGCATCGCGCTCAAAAGAAAAGAAACAAAAGGCGAATGAATAAGTACGAAAGCAAAAAACAAAAAAATGAAAATAAGGCAGAGAGGAGAAACACGAGGAAGAAGAGGAGGAGGAGGAGGCAGAGAGAGAAGAAGAAGGAAGGAAGAAAACGAGAGTCGACACCTGCACGAGCCGAGTACACGCTTCTATACGTATACGAGCGTATTTATCTCGTGTTGCGACCACGAAAGCTCGCCCACGTATACACTTTTCACATCGTCGCGCTTAATTCTCTCGCTGTTCTCTGTCGCACTTGTCACGCTTAATTGACACGCGATATCGATAGCAGTATCTCGATAGAGCCACGGCCGAGTGAGTTTCGCAAAGACACGATCTCTTTTCTTTCCGCTACTCATTCGTTCTGCCTTTGGATTTCGATAGCAATTCCATGGGAATTGCCACTTAGATTCTACACACACAGGTGTTGTGTCCCAGTATATTGAAGCGAAATAACAGAGATGAGAGTGATGCTGCATTAAAAATAAAATAGAAGAAAATTCTCTTCGTTTAATTTATTTCATTGTCCTTCTTTCCCTTCGAGAAAATCGAGTTTGAAAATTTAGCACGTCTACTACTTGAATGTCGCCAACTCTGGACTGCATAAAAATGATTAATCGATAAGTTATAATTACGGGCGTGCGAGAACCCGAAATATCGGGTCGGGAACACGAAATTTCTTTAAGATCGGGACGAGTGGCCGAAAATTTCGAGATTCTCAAATTTATCAAGATTCTCGAAAGAATCGAGATTCGGGATTGGTAACAAGAATAAATAATTCATTAAAATCCACGCCGTCAACTATATCGAAAGATCGCAGAACTAGAACCATCATTCGAGCAATTCCTTCTGTTATATCTTTTGGTTTAACAATCTTTCGCGTATCATTTTGTACATACGACAAATTTTATATCGATTTAATTACTTCCCTACATATACTTATGTTTGGATGCATATGCTTCAAACGGCGTAATAAACCAGTAGTATTTGCATACATAGTTTTAAATTCATGGTGACAATGTATGCATTCCGCCTTTGTATCATCTTTTTCCTGAAAATGTTCCCAAACAGAGCTTCTCTTTACCTTCTTCCTTTACAGGATATCTTCTGCACTACTTCCTGCTACCACAACTTTACTTACTATCACTCGACATTTTTTTTAAAGATTTCTAATCTTTATTAAATTTACACAGATTTTGAAATATAGGTCTGAGGTTCCCGAATTTTACAGCGATACTGCTCAACAGCGTACATAATGTCCAAGTACTAAGCACGCAGTCACACGTTCGTTTACATCGGGTCACACGATTCTTAGAATCCGTGTTTCCAATATCTTCACTGGCAGAAGAAATTAAACTGTGTGTTTTTACATATTTTGTAGGCTGCTATACAGCATTGTAGAATAGTTCGAGAAACGGTAGCCAGGTTCTCGAAATTTTTCGGGAATCTCGACTTTTTCGGGAAACTCGATTCCTTCGGGAATCTCGAAATTTTCGGGAATCCGACTCGACTCGACTTCTTTCCGACCATCGGGTTCTCGTACACCCCTAAAATTACAATATTTATTGTTGCCTAAAATTAAAGGGGGGGGGGGCTAAAACAATAAAACTGTAAAATTGAACAATTTTAACTAAATAAAACATAAAGACTGTAAAACTATTGATTACTGTAATAGAAATAGTGTTTTTGGAAGTATTGACAAAGACTACCATCTGTTGTGCATTGCTGACTTTACGTTTATCTGATGGTTGAACAGCGAAAAAGGTCATTATAAGTTGAACCTTCATCGTGTGTGCATCGATTAAACGTTCGAAGTGAATTTTTAAATAATATTTCTGAATATTCCAATAGTTTAAACATTATCTAATATTTCCAATAATTTATTTGTAATAATTAAACAATAAATTCTCTTCTGTAGTATTTCCAAGTCTTATTTAAAATATTTAACTAATAATTTATAAGAATCTTGTACAATGTACTTAAGAGAAATGACGTTGACTTATTAAATGAAATAATTAATTTAATTGTTTAATCGTAATATAAAAATTGTGAAAATTATAAAATAGTGTCTAGAAATATTGTAGAA